>NW_017727836.1:3300-4042 GCF_001865875.1 Lupinus angustifolius | reverse complement strand
CTTATTTTGTGGGATCGACTGCCTGAATTGGACGATGTTATAATCATCTATCATAAATTACAAAATATGAATGATAAATATTTCCTAGTCTCATCCTAATGTTTTAAAAAAGGTTTAAGAAATGTTATGCTTAAAGAAAACATGGAGAAGTTGTTTGCACATACATTTTGATGTTCATTTCATGATATATTTGTAAACATTTTATAAAGCAAAATCCCTTTATTTTTTAAATAACAAAACTTATTCCCCCTTTTATTATTATAAAGATATAATAGGGAGAAGGGTACAACTCAAATCCCAGTCTCATACATGCGATTCTCGCGAAGAAGAAGCAAAGATGATGCTGCCTCCAACTCATTATTGGATTCTGACATATTATCTTGGACCACAACCCAGGAAGCCTTGAACTCCACAAGCTCCTCAAAACTAAGATTATCAATGGGAAGTTTTCCTTTGATAAACTTGTATTTGCTAAGAGCTTTATCAAGCTCCTTCTTCTTATCCTTATCCACTTGAATCTGGTCTTTCAGCTCTTGAAGTTGTTGGCTAAGCTTACCAATATTGTCATCATCATTTGAGGACTCACCATGACTCACATGTGATCCTTCTCCTTGGTGAAGGAACTTCTTAGTCACAGCCTCAATGCTTGGATGACCAAAAGAGTAAGCCTTGCCACCAACAGAAAATAAAAGAACAACAACTTCAACACCACAAAGAATGGATAGCTCCATTGCTTTCTTAA
>NW_017727836.1:406-3200 GCF_001865875.1 Lupinus angustifolius | reverse complement strand
ATAGAACATGGCATTAAGATGGCATACAACAATAATAATAGAAGCAAGAATTTGAACAGATATAACATGTGAATGTTCATGATGTATGATGATTGTAACTTGAGATAGGGGGATAATTGCCTTCAAGTACAATAAAAAAGTGATATGCATAATCACCCTCCTAACTCCATATCAAGTCCAACCCTTCTACCTCGGAAACAACCGGGAGTACAAGACATCCTACCAAGCCGTAATCAAGATATATTCAGACATCACGCACCAAAGTGTTGCACAAAGTGTGGTACCAATGTCCCTACGTACGATGCCATATCTCGCGCTTTCAGATTCTCTCTCCATCAATCCTGAAATGTCAAGAGGGTGTAGAGTCCACTTATTTTCGAATATAGAGTTATCCTGGTCTAATAGATTGCAATCATACGGACCCTCACTGGACTACTCCACCTAAGTTTTTCCTCAAGGCTTCTTGATGAATCACCACCATTTATATATTATTAATACATTATTAAAAAAGTTACAATGCATAGACAATACAATCATAATTTGTATATTATTAATACATTATTTATTATTGACATGTTAATTATCATTTCCTCATAAAATATATATTAATGATGAATCATGTATTGACTATCTAAATTTTTTATAGTACGTGATTCCTTGAACTAAAAAACAATTTCTTTAAAATTTTATATATGTAAAAGGACTCACAATTAATTTTCTTTATTCTACTTTTAATACTTTAAGGTTTTTTATTTTATATTTTTTTTCCACCATAGCAAGTATTTAACTATTAATTTATTACATCATTAATAATAAAACTATTCATTTTTTAAATATTAATTGTAATTGATTCACATTAATTTTTATTCTCCTTCAAGTCACAGCTAGAGTCAAAGCTTCTTTTATCTCTATTTTTTATTTTATTATTGTTACACAATATCTTTTTCTTCAAATTCATTAATATTTTGTGCTCAACTTAAAAGTTACATATTATAATATTATTGTGAGTTTTATAGTATTTATTATTTCCAATAGTGCATCATTCATGCTTATTTAATTTTATTTCATCTTATTTTAATACTATTCAAATAATGATATTTTTGTATTTTATTATTATTTTAAATAATCAAATTAAATTTTGATTCATGGTTTAGGCTTTTATTATTTTAATATTATTATTTCAATCAATAACTTCGGATTTACTTTTACAATATTTTGTTTTAATGCTTAAGGAAATAAAAGAAACTAAAGTGAAAGAGTGCAACGGTTTAAACATGTTTCAAACTCTGCCATTCGGGAGGGGCAATCTCTCATACTATAGTAGGAAAACCCATTTGGCACTGATGAACATTTTCCTTAAATTACTATTCTTAATTTATTTTGGACAAACCTGAATATTTTGTTTTACTAGCCTTATTACCATTGCATATACGGGTCTATAAAATAAAAATGTAGGTGTTATAAATGTTAATAGAATACAACAATAAAATTTAGACTACAATTGTTAGGTATCAGTGGCCTAGGCACACCTAGAAGGGGGGTTGAATAGGTGTGGCGGAGCTCAAGTTCCATTTTTTAGGTTTTTACACACTTGTTGAAAAATGCCCAGTTAATCGATTAAGCACTGTTCATAATCGATTAAACAGTAACAGAAATAAGGTGATCAGAACAACAACTTGCATGGTTATTAATCAACACACAAACAAATATACAACATATACTTTTATGCAAGATTAACAAGAACATAGCAAGGAACAAGCATGCAAAATATTAGCTCCAAAGTTGCATTAAAATATCTTGAAATATAAAAGAGAAAATGATAGAAAAGATTGCACAGGGATTTTATCCTGGTTCGTTTTACTGTCCACTACAAAACTACATCCAGTCCTCCCCTCTGATCTGGGAGATTTTCCTTCTTCAGTATAGAACACAATGTACGTTACATACACGCTTCCAAATACAAAACTTGAACTCTCCCTTCTTGGAACCCAAAGAACTTCGTCACCCTTGGTTTGACCTTTCCTAAAACCGCCTCCCAAGAAAACGTTTCTTATGCGATTCGGCCCCAGCCAAGGTATTTATCCCAAGACCTCCAAGTCTTTGTATGAAGAACACCTTACCTAACCGCAACTAGGATTTTCCCAATCCTTCAATAACAATGCTTTGAGTTATGAATGAGTACTTAATACTCGAATATTACAATAAAGATCAAAGCCTAAAACGTAAGCAAAAACTCACAAGACGTCCTAGTCTAATATGAATGTTCATGCATGACGTTTCTGAAAATATGCAATCTTTAAAGAACTATATTTTTCTTTTCAAGAAACACAAGAATGATGCAAGAAAGCTTTTCAAATAATCATGCAATATGAATATGAAAAACTAAAGCTCTAGCATGAACTAATCTTTCTCCAAATTCAACACTTTCTAATTGATTCTAACAATGATGATCTATATATTTTCTCTATGTGTTTCTCTATCTTTTGTACATATCCGTTTATGCAATTAGCTAGTATTTTACAAAACCATTTTTGCCTCTAAAAACGGTTTTTCAGTTATGCTGTTGCAACAGCAGAAAAACATACACGTTAATCGATTAAGCCATGGGGTTAATCGATTAACTAGTGTATTTTTAATACGTGACTAAGTGGTAAACTACTTATATGTTATATGCTCATGCAATACATGATTTCCAAAATATAATACCTTTAATGCACAAAATCAATGTATTCAAATGCATGAACCTAATTATCATATGTTTCTAGATGATGTCTCATTTTAGTGGATTAATTAC
>NW_017727836.1:0-306 GCF_001865875.1 Lupinus angustifolius | reverse complement strand
TCAGCAGCTGACCAAACCCTTCAGCATGGGTTTGGTCACTTGATCAAGTAGTTTGGTCACCTCCTTAAGCTTGACTCACCAAGGCTATTTGTGAGCTATGGGACCAGCTATGGTGAACTACTCCTGAAAAGCCTATGGTGGGCTACTTGAAGTGAGTTCATGCATGACTTCATGGTTTCTTGATGGCTAAGTTAATTCTGGGTGCAAACCGCTGAGCACACGTGTGGCACCGCTAAGCTACGAGCTACATATGAATATATGAAGAAAGACAATTAATGTCATCTTTTGAATAAAATGATAATACAT
>NW_017727835.1:282137-282870 GCF_001865875.1 Lupinus angustifolius | reverse complement strand
ATCCTCATCCTATCATCGTCCTCATCCTATCATCGTCCTCATCCTTATCCTATTCACATCCTCATCCACGTCCTCATCCTATTCTCATTCTCGTCCTCATCCTCCTCCTCATCCTCATTCTCGTCCTCATCCTATCCTCATCCTGTTCCTCTTCCTCATCTTCATCCTCCTCCTCATCCTATTCTTATCCTCATCCACATTCTCATCCTCATCCTATCCTCATCCTAGTCCTCATCCTATCCTCATCCTCATGCTCATTCTCATCCTCATCCTATCCTCATCCTCATCCTATCCTCATTCATAGTCTTGTCCTCATCCTATCCTCATCCTCATCCTCGTCCTCATCATCATCCTAAGCCACTTCCTCCTCCTCATCCTCATCCAATCCTCTTCCTCCTCCTCCTCATCCTATCCTCATCCTCATTCTCGTCCTCATTCTATCCTCTTCCTCATCCTCATCCTTATCCCATCCTCATCCTCATCCTCATCCTTATCCTATCCTCTTCCTCATCGTCGTCCTTATCCTATCCTCATCGTCGTCCTCATCCACATCCTATTCTCATGCTCGTCCTCATCCACATCCTATTCTCATCTTCGTCCTCATTCTCGTCCTAATCCTATCGTCATCCTCATCCTCATCCTATCCTCATCCTCATTCTCGTCCTCATCCTATCCTCATCCTCTTCCTCTTCCTCCTGCTCATCGTATCCTCATCCTCATCCTCGTCCTCATT
>NW_017727835.1:281629-282037 GCF_001865875.1 Lupinus angustifolius | reverse complement strand
TCCTCTTCCTCATCCTCGTCCTCATCCTATCCTCATCCTCATCCTCATTCTCATCCTCATCCTCCTTCTCATCTTATCCTCATCGTGATTCTCGTCCTCATCCTATCCTCTCCCTCCTCCTCATCCTCATCCTCATTTCACTACTCATCCTATCCTCGTCTGACCTCATGCTATCCTAATTCTAATTCTCGTCCTCATCATATCTTCCTCCTTATCCTAATCCTTATCCTAATCCTCATCCTCATCCTTATCCTATCCTCATCCTCATCCTATCCTGTTCCTTATCCTCATCCTCGTCCTCATCCTATTCTCATCCTCATCCACATCTTTTCCTCATTCTGGTGCTAATCCTATCCTCATCCTCATCCTCATTCTCATCCTCATTCTATCCTCATCCTCATCCTCATC
>NW_017727835.1:281217-281529 GCF_001865875.1 Lupinus angustifolius | reverse complement strand
CTCATCCTCATCCTATCCTTATCCTCATCCTCATCCTCTACCTCTTCCTCATCCTATCCTTATCCTCATCCTCATTCTCTTCCACATTCTCATCCTCATCCTCATCCTCATTCAGATCCTCATCATATCCTCCTCCTCATCCTCATCCTTATCCTATGCTCATCCTTATCCTATCCTCTTCCTCATCCTCGTCCTTATCCTATCCTCATCCTCGTCCTCATCCACATCCTATTCTCATCCTCGTCCTAATCGTATCGTCATCCTCATCCTCATCCTCATTCTCGTCCTCATCCTATCCTCATCCTCTTCCGC
>NW_017727835.1:280044-280666 GCF_001865875.1 Lupinus angustifolius | reverse complement strand
TCATGCTACTCCTCATCCTATCCTCATTCTCATTCTCGTCCTCATCCTAACCTCATCCTCCTCCGCATCCTATCCTCATCCAAATTCTCGTACTCATCTTTTCGTCATCCTCATTCTCGTCCTCATCCTATCCTCGTCCTCTTCCTCATCCTCATTCTACTCATCAATCTATCCTCATTCTGGTCCTCCTCCTATCCTCTTTCTCATCATATCCTCATCCTCATTCTCGTCCTCAACCTATCTTCATCCTCGTCCTCATCCATATCCTCTTCCTCCTCCTCATCCTCCTCCACATCCTATCCTCATCCTCCTCCTTCTTCTATCCTCATCCTCATCCTAACCTCATCCTCATCCTCATCCTCATTCTCATTATCTTCGTCGTCCTCATTATACTCCTCATCCTCATTCTCGTCCTCATGCTCGTCCTAATCGACATCCTATCCTCATCCTCATTATCGTCCTAATCCTATCCTCATCCTCAACCTCATCCTATTCTTATCCTCATTATCGTCCTCATCATATCCTCATCCTCTTTCTCATCCCCATCCTATTCTAATCCTCATCCTCTTCCTCATCCCCATCCTATCCTTATCCTCATCCTATCCTCATCCTCATCCTATCC
>NW_017727835.1:279708-279944 GCF_001865875.1 Lupinus angustifolius | reverse complement strand
CGCATCTTATCCTCATCCTCATTCTCGTGCTAATCCTATCCTCATCCTCATCCTCATCCTCATCCTCATCCTCATCCTCTTCCTCATCCGCATCCTATTCTCATGCTAATCCCCATCCTATCCTCATCCTCATCCCCATTCTTGTCCTCATCCTATCCACTTCCGCATCCTCATCCTCTTCCTTATTCTCATCCTATACTGATCCTCATTCTCGTCCTCATCCTATTCTAATCCTC
>NW_017727835.1:232817-279608 GCF_001865875.1 Lupinus angustifolius | reverse complement strand
TAGATTCTTGGCTGGGGCTACACCGCAAGAAAGGTTTTCTTGGGCGGTAGGAAGGGAGTCAAACCAAGGAATAAGTTTCTTTTTGTTTCAAGTGAATATCTAAGTGTTGTAATTGGAAGAAGTGCTTGTAAAACATTATTTCAATTATAGTGAAGAAAAATCTCCCAGATCAGCCGGGATGCCTGGATGTAGTTTGCAAGTGGACACGCAAACGAACCAGGATAAAAATCGTATTGCAGGATTTTTCTTTCTCTCTTTCTCTCTTTAATTGCTTTAATCGTTTACCTTGTATAGTAGTTTTAATTGCGATATTCTGTTTTTGTACTATACTGCTAATACTCTGATAAAATTGTAAGCTCTGTGTATTCATTTCAATATCGGTTAATTGTCGTGCAAGAAACCAAATCTGTTTGACCTTTCTGTTTTGCTTTAATCGATGAAATAAATTGCGTTAATCGATTATTCCTATTCTATTAATCGATTAATCTGGGGTTAATTTTGAATAAATTGTTGTTTTCGAAAAAGCGGATACTCTGACCGCTACACCTATTCAACCCCCCCTTCTAGGTGTATTTTAGTCACTGATACCTAACACACATATGAGAGTCCAATTGACTACAATTTCATTCCAAAAGTTTGTAATAAAGTTTAAACCCTTTTTTCATAGTATTTGGTTACAGTGTGAAACACTCTTAAGTCATATTATGTCAACTAGAAAGTATCCTAATTGTTATACCACATTCATACACTTACGAGAGTCCAATTGGTTTCAATTCCATTCAATATGTCCTTAATAAGTTTTAAACCTTTCTCCTAGTATTAGATTACACTCTCAAACACTTTTGAGTCATATGATATCAAGTAGAAAGTATTACAATTGTCATACCACGTCTATACACGCATGAGCGTCCAATTAATTAGAATTTCATTCTAAAAGTCCTTTAATAAGGTTTTAACCTTTCTCCCAATATTAGATTATACTCTCAAACATTCTTGAGTCGTATGATGTAAGCTTGAAAGTATTGCAATTGTCATACCATGTTCATTCACCCTTGAGAATCCAATTGGATATAATTTTATTTAACTTGTGCTTAATATGGTTCAAATTTTTCCTAGTATTAGATTACACTCTCCATGTATCCCAATTGTCATATCAGGTTCATACACCCATGTGAGTTGAATTGATTACAATTTCGTTTAAAATATCCTTAATTAGGTTTAAACCTTTCTCCTAGTAGTTGACTAAACTCTCAAACACTTTTGAGTTATATAATGTCAATTAGAAAATATCACAATTGTCATACCAAGTCATACACCTATAGGCTATAGGAGTCCAATTGACAACAATTTCATTCCAGAAGTCCTTAATAAGGTTTAAAATATTCTCCTAGTATTAGATTCTCTCCCAAACACTTTTGACTCCTATGACGACCACTAGAAAGTATCACAACTATCATACCATGTTTGTAGCATCGCAAATATAAACTCTTTGCTTATATATAAGTATATTCATATACATAAGTATATTTTATGTTCGTAAATGATAGTGAGCTGTGTGAATCCTTTTGTCCTGTAAAAAAGATTACTTTAGCAAGAAGTCAACTCACTTGAGTTATATATCAATAGTGAGAGGAGCTAGCTAATGAGATGTGAATCATGGAATTTCATTAGAAAAATTCCTAATTTAATTCTTAGCATAAATTACAGTTATATCATGAGTTTTTAATGGAAAATAAGTAAATTAGAAACTTAGTTGAAGGTTTCACACATTTTGGGATTTACCCGTTATCGTGTAAGTCTTTCGTCGCAAAACCCCGTCCGAAATGGCTTAGGGTCCTTATGATTAGTATAATTTAATACTATGTTATTAGTATTGAATATTTAAAGACAACATTGCCTGCGAGAACCTACAGCTTCTTTTGTTAATCATATGAGAGTATAGACTCTCATCTATACTCATCTAGACGATGTTTAATATTGTCCTAAGATATCTTAGAACGCAAGAAACCCATCTATATAGCATATAATGTGTCAACCGTGAATGTAAGGTAACTTAAGTGCCAAGACACCTCCTAATTATATCATTAATGGTACTCACCCTTTATAATTTTGGTTTAGGATTGGAAGCCCACTAAGCCCAACCCTACGTGTCTTCCCCACTCTATAAATAGGCCTTTGTCGGAGTGATCATCTTATAACCACACAAAGGTGATACAAACACATACATCGTCTTCCTTATTTTCTCTTCATGGCCATGAGCTCTCAAGGAAAAGTAGGGCTGCTTTCTCTTCAATTTTCCTACATGCAAAGTTTGTTATAGCCTAATTAAGATATGAGAAATCCATTTCCAAGCTCAAATCACGCATATTTATTCATTTTAATTGTGTAAATTCTATTTCAAAACTCTA
This sequence comes from Lupinus angustifolius, assembly GCF_001865875.1. Classification (NCBI taxonomy): domain Eukaryota; kingdom Viridiplantae; phylum Streptophyta; class Magnoliopsida; order Fabales; family Fabaceae; genus Lupinus; species Lupinus angustifolius. The sequence goes on along the minus strand of NW_017727835.1, from coordinate 277,200 downwards.
GCATCTAAGGTCATGTGGTCTAGCTTATTAGTGTAGTTGCATGAGTTTCTTTCCTTCAAATTGAGTGATTCTTAATCCCTGGATTTCCAAAATCTCTTTGCATGTGTTGTTTTCTGTAACGCTCATGAAAATATTTTGTACACAATACGAAATTCACCAAGGAAGTATAGCTTATATTCCTACATTCCATATGAACTCAATGGTAGAGCAATGAATGATGTAATAGCTATGTCTTTAGAATTGAAAATTAGGTACATGCATGTGTCTTTAACTTGTTTATAATATGTAGTCTGGGTTGGGATTTTTTTCTAGGATAATCGAGGGTCATCCAATTCATCCCCAAACAACTAGGTGCTAAGAGATGACTAGTCGGTGGTTTATGTGCTAGTTTGAGTTTTAAGCCATCAAATTGAGTAAGGATGGTGCCTATGACCTCAATTCTTGAATTTCATGTTGACTTCCTTTTATTTATGAATTAAAACCCCTGATATCTAAGTGTTAATGGTGAATAGGTTCAACCTCTCTTTATTTTATTCCAAGTAAACAGATCTTTCTTGATGTCTAAGCATGTTTTATAATGTTCTTGCACAAATATTATGGATCCCTAAGGGTATGATTTAGAAATAAAAACAGATAGCTTTAAACTTTTAATTTGGTTTACTTTGATGTGAGATTTGTCAAGTTTGGATAAGTAGGGAGTAATTTGTGCCATATTTACCAAATTGGTTTCTATTGTCCCCAAAACTGTGATCAATCATAAATATTACTTCGAAAACATTCTTTCCAGTAATAATCTTAGATCTTATAAGCACTAATCATTTTCCTTCTCAATCAAGCTTTCCAAATTGATAAATTTCTCTCAAATCCATTAAGTTAGTTGAGAGTTATGCTTGTTTTATCAAAACCGATTCTATCTTGGATTAGTCCAGAATGAAGTTATGGTGATATGTAAAGATGCCTTCCAAAATATGTCTTCCAAACCTTAAATCCAAAACTTTAAAATATCAAATTATTTCGTTCTTGAATTAGATTTCTAAATTGACCATGAGTACCTGTTTTCATATACCCATCGTAGAGTTATGCTCTCTACACTAATGTAATATCTTGCTGCCTTATAGCTAAAAGTCATGAATGGACATTACTTAATGATCAACCCATAACTCCTAGCCTGAATGTCCTCGTAGAGTCATGGTTTGTTTGATGGTTAAGTCAAGTCTGATGCATAACGCTCAGCGCCCCTGCTTCACCGCTAAGCTGCTTGTTCAACAACTTCTGACCGTGTTGACTGGGACGTGGCTTGTGCTTGCTGATCTGGTCAGGAGTCTGGTTCTCCGCTGAGATGCTTCTTCAGCAGTTTGGTCTTGTGCCAAGCTTGTGTTTGACCGTGTCAAGCAGATTTCTGACCGTTCCAGGTCTAGTGTGGTGCTAGGCTGAGCGGCTAAACAGGTCCACTCAGCTGCCCGGTTGAGCAGTTTGGTCTCGGTCAAGCTGGTGGCCAGGTCAGCTCAGCGGGGCTTGTTCCATGCTTAGCTGTATGGTTGAGCATCTTGATTTCTTGACTTTTTTGCTTTGTTGAACATGAGTCTATTTTCTTCTTTTCTTCATTTTAATTCCTACAAAATATATAAAAAATGAAATACAAACACAAATATACTAAACTGTGATATTTTATACAAAAGGTATTGTTTTAAGTTGGTTTTTCTCAATTATGCTTAAGATAAATGTCATAAAAGTGTATGAATTTTAGGTATGTTTGGCACTTATCACCGTGCCAGGTTGGTGTGCAGGTCATCCAGGCGTGGGTTTCGTCCAAGCTAAGCTGCTTAGTGAGCAGCTTCATGTTGACTTCATGTTTTCCACATATGCCAAGTTTTGTTGAGTCAAGCTTAAGCATGTCATGTGTGACTTCATGATTTCCACATATGCCAAGTTTTGCACTTGATTATTTCATCTCTTTTCTACTTAAATCCTATGAAATAAAGTAAAGAAGAAATACAAAAAGCAAATATACAAGATTGTGATATTTTATCCAAAAAGTGTTGAATTAAGTTGGTTTTCTCAATTTTGCCAAGGATAAGTGCTATAAAAAGTGTATGAAATCTAGGAATTTTTGGCACATATCACTTGATATTAATCGATTAACCAATGCTGGACTTAATCGATTATTCGTGTGGATAATCGATTATCCTGAGTTCTTGCAGAACTTGATTTTAATGGTATCTTGCAACGCAAGTCACCGATTACCAATCCTTATACACTTAATTGATTTCATAGATTACAGAATGATGCTTATATAGATTATAACATGTATCACAGAATCAATCAAATGACAAGAATGTAATAAGCAAAAGTAAATGAGATAGGGTAAGAAAATTGTCCACGAGGAAATTTTTATCCTAGTTCGTTTGCAGTCCACTACAAACTACATCCAGGCCTCCCCTTCTGATCTTGGGATATTTTTCTTCGTCACTATTGAAAAATGTTTGATAAACACAAACTTCCAATATATGACAAAACTAAGACGCTACTTTCTTGGACTCTACAAGGTTGACAACCTCGATTTGACCCCTCTATCTAGCCTACTAAGATCACCTATCTTTTTGCGATTATGTGCCAGATAGATATCGCTCGGACGAAGACCTCCTAGTCTTCGTGAAGAATAACAAGATCTCTTCTGGAAGTGAAGTTACTCACTAAGAGATCACTTTCCTTGATCGATACAAATTTTTAGTTTTCTTGAGTACTGAATACTCAAATATAACAATGTAAACTCAACTCTAAAAACACAGAGCATAATAATACTCACAAGAACCTATTCTACATGAGAAAATTATGCAAAGGTTTTCACAAAACAAATTCACAATTTTCAGAAAACAGATTTTTCTTACTTTCGAGTTAGAACTTATGAAGAAAAACAAGAATGAGTGTTATACATGAAAACCTTAGAGATGCATGCTACAACTTGAAATTCTATACCCTATTCGACATGACCTTATTCTCTAAACATTTCTAGTGCACTCTATATAACAATGTAATGAGATGTCCAAGTCATACCAACAAACAACATAGCAAGAACTCAAGGTTAAAGTTATAGAATCTAGGATTGCTTTTTACGCCCCAGCCAGATATCGCTCGGACGAAGACCTCCTAGTCTTCGTGAAGAATAACAAGATCTATTCTTGAAGTAAAGTTACTGACCAAGAGATCACTTTCCTTGATCGATACAAATTTTTAGTTTTTTTGAGTACTGAATACTCAAATTTAACAATGTAAACTCAACTCTAAAAACACTGACCATAATACTCACAAGAACCTATTCTATATGAGAAAATTATGCAAAGGTTTTCATAGAACAAATTTCACAATTTTCAGAAAACAGATTTTTCTTACTTTCATGTTAGAACTTATGAAAAAAACAAGAATGACTGTTATACATGAAAACCCTAGAGATGCATTCTACAACTTGCAATTCTATGCCCTATTCGACATGACCTTATTCTCTAAACATTTCTAGTGCACTCTATATGACAATGTATTGAGATGTCCAAGTCATACCAACAAACAACACACCAAGAACTCAAGGTTAACGTCATAAAATCTAGGATTGCTTTTTACATTCTAGAGTCCTAAGATGATTGCCTAGTATTGAGTCTTAGGTTAGGTAAACCGAAGATGGAAGTGTCTCACAAAAAGTCAAAATTGAAAATAATATAGGATGAGGCATAACATCTACATAGATATATATGATAAGTAACACTCATGCATTTGCATTAAGCATACATGATTTTGTGCATAAAAGGTTTAGTCATTTCTAAAATCATGATGCATGATCATTCATTATATAGGGTGTTTACCATACAATTAGAAAAACAATTTTTAAAAACAATATTAATCGGTTAACCCATTTGGTAATCGATTAAGTTCTGGTGAAATATGTTAATCAATTAAGGGAAGTCTTAATCGATTAAATGGAGTTACAGAAGCTAACCTCCCAAGATTTCTTCTAATTAGTCGATTAAGCAAGTTTTATTCGATTAAGCCATAACTGAAAATCTATTCTCAAGAAACTCGTAAGTCGATAAAACTTAGCATTTAATCGATTAATATCAGTTGAATCATTTATGAATTAAATCTGTTATTTTGAAACAGAATCAAGTCAGTTTTTAAAATAACCTTTTCACACTTTCATCAATTAATCAATCGAAAAAAATACTGAAAGAAAAGAAAAACAAAGATTCATTGTGCTTATGTTTTAGAAGCTATTGTTGATTCTTTGAAGTTTTTCTTGAATGCATTTTCAAGAGTGAAAAGAAAGAGAAAATAAAGAAAGTCTTTTCTATGCGCCAGCATTTTTCATTCAGTTGAAATACCTTGCATGATTTCAGGTGCGCTAGAAAATGCATACACAAAGAACATGGAAATTGAAAACGAGTTTCAAGATGATCAGGAAATAAATTTAGATCATCAAGGAGTGCCTATGGTGTGGAAGACAAAGAAAGATCATTCGCTCGACAACGTTATAGGTGATATCTCAACGAGAGTGGTAACCCGAAACCAGTTTGAACATAATAACGTATGGGACTTGGTCCCTAAACCTAAAGATCATCTTGTAATGGGCACAAAATGGGTCTTTAAAAATAAATTGGACGAATCTGGTTTGATTATATTTAATAAGGCATGTCTAGTTGCCAAAGGGTATAATCAAGAATAAGGCATTGACTGTGATGAAACCTACGCCCCTGTTGCGAGGTTGGAGGATATTCGAATGTTACTAGCCTTTGCATCGATTATGAACTTTAAACTCTTTCAAATTGATGTAAAGAGTTCTTTCTTGAATGGATATATTCAAGAAGAAGTGTATATAAATCAACCGCCCGACTTTGAAAATCATAAATTCCCTAATCATGTTTATAAACTCAAAAAGGTGTTATATGGCTTAAAACAGGCTCCTAGAGCTTGGTATGATATATTCAGTACTTTTCTACTAGAAAAGAGATTTGAAAGGGCAAAGTTGATACAACTCTCTTTATACTAAAATCAGAAAATAATGTATTGTTAGTAAAAATTTATGTAGATGATATAATATTTGGTGCTACTAACGATTTATATTGTATGGAGTTTTCTGATCTTATGAAAGGGGAGTTTGAAATATCAATGATGTGCGAGCTGACATTCTTTCTAGGACTACAAATAAAATGGATGAGCAGCAAGATATTCATTCACAAAACAAAATATTGCATGGAACTATTGCAAAGATTCGAGATGGATAAGTGTAAAGAAGCAAGCACACCTATGGCATCATCCTACTATCTCGACAAAGACGAAAAAGGTAAAGCTATTGAGGTAACAAAATATCGAGGCATAATTGGTTCTTTATTGTATCTAATTGCTAGTCGCCCCGATATAACGTGTAGTGTATGTATGTGTGCAAGATATCAAGCCCCACCTAAGGAACCTCATTTTACTGTTGTAAAGCATGTTATGAAATATATTAAAGGAACAATATCTATGGGTTTATGGTATCCTAGGGATGCTTCGTTGTCCCTAATAGGATATTTCGATTCTGACTTTGCGGGATGCAAGTTAGACCGGAAAAGTACTAGCAAGACTTGCCACCTTTTGGGCAGCTCCCTAGTATCATGGCATAGTAAGAAGCAAGTTTGTGTTGCTTTGTCTACCGCCGAAGTAGAATATATTGCCACAAGCGTGTGTTGCACTCAAATTCTATGGATGAAGCAGCAACTATCAGACTTTGGCTTAAAACTAGTAAAAATTCCTATAAAATGCGATAACACTAGTGCCATAAATCTATAGAAGAACCCTATTTTGCATTCTATAACTAAGCATATAGAGATTAGACATCACTTTTGTTGAAACCTCGAAGCAATTAGCAGATATTTTCAACAAGCTCCTTCCACAGGATACATTCTTTGTGTTATGCAGAGAACTTAGCATACTTGATGAAAAATATCTAAACTAATTTCCTTAAGGTTATTATTTGCCTTTGCTTGATCTTGATTATGTGCTTAAGAATGATATATGTTATGAATGCATGCTTCCTTGTTTAGATTTTCTTCATGAATGTTTTTATGCTCTTTTAGTGTTGCAAAATCCTTTAGGTTTGTGTCTTAGCAATAACACCCTAAGTATATTCTAGAAATCTTTAAAATGCACTAAAATTTGTGTTAAGCTCTGTCAATAATCGATTGTTCTATGCCTTAATCGATTATTTGAGTTCCAGTAGCCAAAATAAATTTTTCTCTTGCATTTTAATCGATTAACACTCATTTTAATCGATTACCTTGGCTCAATATTTTTGAAAATATGAAATTAATATATGATTAATCGATTATCTTTAAATTCAATTGATTACTTGTGCTCCAAAATTTCAAAATTTTGAAATCTTTAAGTTGGTTAATCAATTAACTTCTGCAAATAATCGATTAACAGCAATGCTATATCAGATTCAAGTGTCATTTTGGGTCATTCTTGACTTAGAACCCTAACCCTCTTTGCTTCCACCCCTTTTGTTTCAATGCCCTAAACTGAGTGCTCCTATAGAAATCAATAGCAATTTCAAATACTATCTCGTAGTTCTATCTCTCTATAACCCTCAATCACTAGAAATTTGAATCATCTCCATTTTCCCTCTTTAGAAACCCTAAAACCTCAATTCGGAAAATCAATTATCAAATTAATTAAATCAGTGTTATACTTGCAAAGATGAGTGAACCAAGAAGTATGAGAGTAAAACACGACATCAAACGTACGAGAGGCGGAGAAAAAGGTTCTTCCTCGGCTCAAGGTGGAAGAAATAACTATGGAGACCCTTACTACTCTACCATTCTTTAGGAAGCTGGATTGGCCAAGTTTTAAGGCCAAAAGAAAACTTACATCTGGTACGCGGATGTAAAATGGATGTTTGCACAAGGTTTCCAATTCCCACATGAGTTAGAGATCCAAGGAGCGAATAAATTCTTGGAATTGAAAGGTAAATTTTATCCTTCGCTCATTAGGGCGTTCTATAGCAACTATAGGTATAAAGATGAGGTGTATTCTTCAATGGTAATGGGGAAGATGATTATTCTAGATGAAGAGTTGTTTTTGGATGTTGTTGGTCTTGGTAGTGATGGACAGAAGCTAGGTGACTGTAACAATGAGTCATGGGACTCATTTGATGCCATTGAAATGTACTTTCTGTAGAAAACCGGCTCTTACACTATTTAATTGCATATATACTAGTTCAGATGAAGACCAACCAAGTTCAACCCATCATCAATGATCTAAAGCTTATGTTCCCCATACAGGAAGGCATTACAGTGAACTAGCTTTTGGTGATTCTGAAAGTTATGCAAGGCATAGCTTCATCTTCATTGAGACTACTCACATATGGGATATTCATCTCTCGTGTCATTGACTATTACGAGATTGACACTTCACATGTGGACACTATTATGACAAACTCCCGAGAGCATCTTGTTAGTGATAATCTGATTTAGAAAATGGGCATTTAAAAATATGGTAATGAATGGAAATATCAAGAAGATCATAATGCTAGAGTGAATGAGGATATGCCAAATGAAGATAATGCTACGAATCCTGGTGAGCCTATCCCTGAGCAATAACCTACCAAGGCATTTTTTGAGCCTCAAGAACCATCGTTTGGTCTTGCTCACCTAGATGCTATGGAACAGCGCCTCAATGCGCATATTGATGGACATTTTCAGACTATGAGGGATTCCATGGCTGCTGAATTTCAGCAGCAGCAGTAGAGACTATTCGAAGATCTAGAATGCACCATTTTCATTGTTTGTGCTACACATGGCTCATTCCAACCACCCCCTCTAGAAGATTAGCCTAGATAGATTTGTCTAGTGTATCTAGGGTGTGTGTGTGTTATGCTTTGGAGATTATCTTTTGGTGTTGATTATTTTTTGGTTGTATTTTGTTGTTCTTTCTATTGAACTATTATGTACTCATTTCAACTAACTCTTATGGTTTGTAAAACTTTGTTTCTAATTTGGATTATGTTTTCAATCATTGTGTGATCCTTTAATTTTATCTTCATATGTATATCTAATGGTTGAATGATTAATATGCTCTAAATATTGCTTAATCATTACCATTGACCATTCTATGAAATTCATGTTAAACTTACACGAATAGATAAATCGTGCAATCAATTCTGTCATAATCTATTTTATTACTAAATAATCGATTAACTCCATATAATAATCGATTAATGCTAAACTCTATGCACATGTTCAAGTAATTTTTAGACTACTTAATCGATTATCTTTGATTAATTAATCGATTAAGACCAGTAAACTGTATATATCTTTCCTTACTTTTGACTTTTAATATCATAATCTGCCATAGCTTTTTGATCATGCCAAAGGGGGGAGAAAGGTGTTGTATGAGTTTTTTTCCAGATTGAAGTGAGCTTCCGCAAGTCTTCAAGTCATCAAACAAAGGAATTGTTTTAGTGTTTGTCATCATCTAAAAGGGGGAGATTGAAATGGCAAATATTGAAAGGATGCCATTATAACCGACCTCCGAAGTTTTGGTGAAGACAAGGTGTTATATGGAAGCTTGAGGACTTGGACATCTAAATAAAAAACATACCAAGAACTGAAAGTCAACGTCATAGAATCTATGATTGATTTTTACATTATAGAGTCCTAAGATGATTGACTAGTATTGAATTCTTTTGTTAGGTAAACCCAAGATGGAAGTGTCTCACCAAAAGTCTGAAATGAAAATCATATAGGATGAGGCATAACATCTGCATAGATATATATTATAAGTAACACTCATGCATTTTCATTAAGCATACATAATTTTGTGCATAAAAGGTTTTAATCATTTCTAAAATCATGGTGCGTGATCATTCATTATATAGGGTGTTTACCACATAGTTAGAAAAACCATTTTTAAAAACAATATTAATCGGTTAACCCATTTGATAATCGATTAAGTTCTAGTGAAATTCGTTAATCGATTAAGTGAAGTCGTAATCGATGAAATGCAGTTACAGAAGCTAACCATCCAGGATTTCTACTTATTAATCGATTAAGCAAGTTTTAATCGATTAAGCCATGTGATGTGAATCCTTTTTGAGGGGATTCGGATTTTGTTTTGATCGTTCTTGAATGTAAGTCTTTGAGAAGAATATGGATTTTGTACTTACAAACTTGTTAAATTTTTTATTGGTTTTTGTGTGGGTTTTTGTTTGGCCGTGGGGGTATGATTATGTCGGTTTGGTTTTTGGTTTTTTGTTGAGTGTGCTTGGCCGTGGGTTTTGGGGTGAAAGTTGAGTGGGTTTGTGGATTGTTTAGGGAAATTGTGTATTGGTGTTTGTTGATGGTTGTGTGTGTGGGAATTGTTTGGCCGTGTGTGGTTGGGGGTTGAAGTTGATAGAAGAAGATGGATTAGATAGGAAGATGAAGGCGCCACAAGCTTGATTGCTTGATAAGCCTCATGTATTTCGCCCCAAGGAAGAGAACCTTGATAAGAAATAACCATGGTTTAACCAAGAAACTAGGAGACACTCAACTAGCAATGGATTATTTCCCAAATAAAATTCAAGTTATTTTATTCAATAATAAAGCCAAGTACAAATAGCCATAGAATTTTTGGCCAAGCTATGTGTGCATGTGAATAAAGAGTATTAAAATACATTGAATATTTTCCTAACTCTTTTCCCCATGTTTTTTCGGTTTGGGAGGGAATTTGAATTGCAAAGTGTATTGATTGCTTTCCTTAATCTAATTCCCATGTGCTCTTTTTGGTTGACGTGGAAATTTGAATTTGAAAATGATTCTTCCTGGAGTAAGTGTCCAAATTCGGTTGAGGAGTGAATAAGGAAACAATCATTTTGTCTTCATGGCTTTCCTTTATGGTCTGCCTCGTGTAAAAGGAGAATATCTCCTTGATGATTTCGCCCACACATAGTAATTGTGAATAAGGAAGGTATTGATGGATTCCAATCTGAGTTGAATGCTTTGGAGTGAATAAGGAAACAATCAATTTGCCTTTTTTGCTTTCCTTATGGCTTGCCTCGTGTGGATAGGGAGATTCTCTATGATGATCACACCCAACACATGCTTAATTTGAATAAGGAAGGTCTTGATGAGCTTTCATTATGATTTGAATCTTAAGGAAAGTTTGGCCTTGCTCCTTGCTCCTTATTCACTCGCCTCCTTGATTAGGAAATAAATGGAATTTGTTTGATTGTTGCCATATAGGTTCCATATAGGGATCTTCCACACTTGCTCTTCAAATTAGGATAGGATTCTTTGAGATCTTATGGCCTTTAAGGGTGATCTCACGGCTTGGCTCACTAAGGAAAGTGTTCCCTTGCTTGTACCTGGATTACATGGTTCTTAATGAAATTTATTACAACTATAAGTTCAAGTATAATGCAAATAGTAATTGTTCTTTCAAATAAGATAGGAAAATAATTCCTAGACTACATGTGGGTATGGAAATCCCCACTTATTAAATGGGACTCCCACATGCCTCAAGTGTTCCCTCCTTGGCCGTGGCCAACTTGGGTTACTTCTATAAAAATAGTGCAATGTATGGGCTTGATTTCCTTATTGGGCTTTGTTGATTTGGTCACTACTTCCACTAATAGGTTGAGAGTTTGGTGTGCTTTCTTGGTTCTGGACCGAGTCATGGCCCCTCATAGCCCACTTTGCTCTTCCTCATTGATGGGCCTTGGTGGATTCATATCATCCTCTCCTTCTTGGAATGAATTCGTCCTCGAATCAAAGTCTTCATCACCTGCATCAAAAAGAGAAAGGTCAGCAACATTAAATGTGGCACTAATGTTTCCGTACTCACCTGGAAGGTCCAGTTTGTAAGCATTGTTGTTGATTCTCTCTAGTACACGAAATGGGCTATCTCCTCTAGCTTGAAGTTTGGATTTCCTTTGTGCAGGAAACCTTTTCTTCCTCATGTAGACCTAGACTAGGTCACCGGGTTCAAAGATCACCTCCCTTCGCCCCTTGTTTGCTTGTTTAGCATAACCTTTTGTTTTTTGCTCTATTTGGGCCTTGACCTGCTCCTGTAGTTTTTTCACATAGTCCACTTTGTACTTACCATCCTTATGCTGCAACATAGATGAGTTAGGCACAGGTAATAAATCAAGAGGGTTAGCAGTTGGAACCCATAAACTATCTCAAATGGAGACAATTTCGTGGTACTATGACCTGTTGTAAGCAAATTCAACGTGGGGCATACACTCTTCCCAGCTCTTTATATTTCTTTTAATGGTTGCCCTCAAAAGGGTAGATAATGTTCTATTAACAACCTCAGTTTTGCCATCTATTTGGGGATGGCACGTGGTGGAAAATAGGACAGTCCCAAGCTTCCCCCACAAAGTCCTCCAGAAGTTACTGAGGAACTTGGTGTCCCTGTTACTTAGAATACTTCGTGGTAGACCATTTAGTCTTACCACTTCCTTAAAGAACAAGTCAGCAATATGAGTTGCATCATCAATTTTTTTACAAGGTATAAAATGAGCCATTTTTGAAAAACGATCTACTACAACAAAAATTGAATCTTTTCCATTTTTAGATCGTGGCAAAGCAACCATAAAGTCCATGGATAACCAGGTATGGGCAATGGAGTATAAAGCCCATGGGGTATGCTTTTAGATTTGGCCCGCTTGCAAACAATGCAATTCTCACAGTGCCTTTGCACATCTCGCCTCATGTGGGGCCAATAGAAGTGTTCTTGTAACATATCTAGGATCTTTTGGACCCCAAAGTGGCCCATTAGGCCCCCTTCATGAGACTCCTTAACAAACAAGTCTCTAATTGATACTTTAGGCATACACGGACGTTTTTCTTTAAACAAATATCCATCTTGCCTATAGTAGCCATCAACAACAACATTTTCACATTTATTATATATATCAGCAAATTCATTATCATTAACATACAAATCTTTGATTAATTCAAATCCCAACAGTTTTTTTTCAAGAGTAGAAAGCAAAGTATGCCTTCTTGATAGAGCATCGGCCACAATATTGGCTTTTCCCTTCTTATGTTTTATGACATAAGGGAATTGCTCTAGGAATTCAACCCACTTAGCATGTCTTTTATTTAACTTACCTTGCCCTTTCAAATATTTTAGTGACTCATGGTCACTATGTATGACAAACTCCTTGGGTAGGAGGTAATGCTGCCAAGTTTGTAGTGCCCTTACAAAGGCATACAATTCCTTGTCATAGGTGGAATAATTCAACATTGGGCCACCTAGTTTCTCACTATAATAAGCTACTGGATGTCCTTCCTGCATTAACACAGCTCCAATTCCCACATTAGATGCATCAAATTCTATTTCAAATGATTTTGTAAAATTAGGCAAAACAAGAATGAGTGCATTGGTTAGTTTTTCTTTTAGCCTCTTAAAGGCTTCCTCTTATTCCTCACCCCATTTAAAACCGACATTCTTTTTACAGTTTTGGGGGTGGGCCAATCCTAGATGGCCTTAATCTTTTCTTTATCAACATGGACCCCTTGGGCATTAATCAGAAAGCCCAAGAATATCACATGGTCCACACAGAAAGAACATTTCTCAATATTAGCATACAGTTTTTCTTTTCTTAACACAAGTAAGACATGTCTAATATGTTCATAGTGTTCAATTAAATTTTTACTATATATTAATATGTCATCAAAATATACTACCACAAATTTTCCCAAAAATTCTTTTAAAACATGGTTCATTAATCTCATAAATGTGTTGGGTGCATTAGTTAACCCTAAAGGCATAACTAACCACTCATACAATCCCAATTTAGTTTTAAAAGCAGTTTTCCATTCATCCTCTTCCCTAATGTGAATATGATGATACCCACTTTTTAATCCAATTTTAGTAAATATACAGGCACCATACAGTTCATCAAGTAAATCATCTAATCTAGGGATAGGATGACGATACTTTACCGTGACATTGTTAATTACCCTGCAGTCAGTACACATTCTCCAGGATCCATCCTTTTTGGGAACAAGGATGACAGGGACATCACAAGGGCTCATGCTTTCCTGAACCCATCCCTTTTGCATCAACTCCTCCACTTGCCTTTGGATATCTTGAGTATCATGAGGGTTGCTTCGATAGGCAGACCTGTTGGGCAAAGATGCTCCGGGAATGAGATTAATATGATGCTCAATACCCCTTTAAGGTGGGAGGCCACATGGGACCTGTTGAGGAAATATATCCTCAAATTTCTGCAGAAAACATTTTACAGAATCAGGTACAACAATATCAGAGTTAGTACTTAAACAGAATTGCAAACCAATGAGTAGGTAAAGGGGTTGCCTAGATGTTAAAGCACCCTTTACTTCCCCTTTGGAAGCCATCAAACTTTTTCTCTTTTCATTTTTTTCCATTTTTTTTTCATTTTTTTCAATCTTTTCATTTTCACTTTTCTTGTGTGGATCGTTTCTCTTTTTTTCTTTTTTTTCTCGATCCATTTTTTCTTTTAATTTTCTTTGATCTTCACCAACTTGCCTTTGGGACAAGGGTGATAATACAATTTTTTATTACAATGTATAAATGTATATTTGTTAGAGAACCCATCATGGATGCCTCTCCTATCATATTGCCAAGGCCAGCCAAGCAGCATATGGCTGACCTCCATCACTACCACATCACATAGTATAGAATCCTCATATTTCCCTATAAAGAAGGGAACCTCCATCTTTTGGTTTACTATCATCTCTCCAACCCCACTTAACCATTATAGTCGGTAATGGGTTGGGTGGGTCCTCGTCACAAGGTTGAGTTTAGAAACCAACCTAGTGCTCACCACATTGGCACAACTGCCACCATCAATAATTAGGGAACAAACATTCCATGGTACCAAACATCTAGTATGGAAGATGTTCTCCCGTTGACTCTCCTCATCCTCCCTAACTTGGCTCCCTAAGAGCCTTCGCACCATGAGAAGATATCCTTCTGGAACATCAGCATCCTCTTCACTTTCCTCTAAACTTGGAGCCTCTGATTGAGACTCCACCACTCCATTCTTCATCACCATGGTCCTCCTAGTTGGGCATTGTGAAGTTATATGGTCATACCCAAGACATTTGAAACACTTGACCTCCCTACTCCTAGTGGTATTTTCCATGGGCTTCTTTCCTTGGGAAGAGCTCACGGTCTCCTTTGGAATGGGCCCCTCCTTTTTGCGCTTGTCCTTCCACCCTAAAGATTGGAATTTTGTGTTGGAAGAGTATCTCGTTTTCCTCCTCCGTAGTTGTTGTTCTACCTTCATGGCCTGTTGGATCAGATCCTCTAACTCCACATATGTTTGTAACTCCACTACATCCTGAATCTCCTGGTTCAGTCCATGAAGAAACCGTGCCATAGTGGCTTCACGGTCCTCATGAAAATTGGACCTCAGAAGAGCCAACTTCATCTCCTTGTAGTACTCATCCACTGATTTGTATCCTTGGGTCAACCTTTGAAGTTTGTTATGGATATCCCTTTGATAGGATGTTGGAACAAACCTCTTTCTCATCACAAAATCCCAAGAATCCACTAGTTCAGCACCACACCTCCTTCTCTCCTTCTGAAACTGGTCCCACCACACCATGGCATACTCCTTGAATTCCAAGGCTGCCACCTTGACCTTTTTCTCATCAGAATAATTATGGCAGTCAAAAACTTGCTCCATTTTCAACTCCCATTCTAGATAGGCTTCAGGATTATTCATCCCCATGAAGGTAGGGACTTTAATCTTGACCCCATCCATTCAGTCATCCATCCTCCTCTCCCTATGACCACCATCATCATTCCTCCTTTTCCTCCGCCTCCTTCTCCTTTATGGTTCAGAATCACTCAAACCACCATTGTGTTGCATTCTATTTTGTTGAACTCACTTCTCCTCCAATTGTTGATGAAGTGCTCGGAATTGTGTACTCATTGCATCAATCGCTTGCCTATAGGCCGTGATTATGGGGGACTCGGCCTCATCTCTTGTAGGGCTAGACATTTTCTCACTTTTCTCTTAACTCTTTTCTCTCAATGTGTTTAGTGTGTATCACTCCCTCACTTTCTCTAAATTTCTCCTTTGGTTATTGATAAAATCAAGTTAACTAAGAGTTGCTTTCAATATGGCGAACTCGCAGACTTAACAAACAGAAAATATTTGGCTAAGTTGTATTTTGAGGCAAATGTAAGGGTATACTCTTTTTTTCCGGTTTTGACAATGTTGGAATTTTTGTGTTTTTTTATTTGATACAAGGACTAAAATTTTGACTTACACAAGACTAGCTCTGAATACCACTTGATGTGAATCCTTTTTGAAGGGATTCGGATTTTGTTTGATCGTTCTTGAATGTAAGTCTTTGAGAAGAATATGGATTTTGTACTTAGAAACTTGTTAAATTTTTGATTGGTTTTTGTTTGGGTTTTTGTTTGGTCGTGGGGGTATGATTATGTTGGTTTGATTTTTGGTTGTTTGTGGAGTGTGTTTGGCCGTGGGTTTTGGGGTGAAGGTTGAATGGGTTTGTGGATTGTTTAGGGAAATTGTGTATAGGTATTTGTTGATGGTTGTGTGTGTGGGAATTGTTTGGCTGTGTGTAATTGGGGGTTGAAGTAGATAGAAGAATATGGATTACATAGGAAGATGAAGGCCCCACAAGCTTGATTGCTTGATAAGCCTAATGTATTTCGCCACAAGGAAGAGAACCTTGATAAGAAATGACCTTGGTTTAACCAAGAAACTAGGAGAAACTCAACTAGCAATGGATTATTTTCCAAATAAAATTCAAGTTATTTTATTCAATAACAAAGCCAAGTACAAATAGCCATAGAATTTTCGGCTAAGCTATGTGTGCATGTGAATAAAGAGTAGTAAAGTACATTGAATGTTTTCCTAACTCTTTTTCCCGTGTTTTTTCGGTTTGGGAGGGAATTTGAATTGCAAGGTGTATTGATTTCTTTCCTTAATCTAATTCCCATGTGCTCCTTTTGGTTGCGGTGGAAATTTGAATTTGAAAATGATTATTCATGGAGTAAGTGTCCAAATTCGGTTGAGGAGTGAATAAGAAAACAATCATTTTGTCTTTATGGCTTTCCTTTATGGTTTGCCTCGTGTAAAAGGAGAATATCTCCTTGATGATTACGCCCACACATAGTAATTGTGAATAAGGAAGGTATTGATGGATTCCAATCTGAGTTGAATGCTTTGGAGTGAATAAGAAAACAATCAATTTTCCTTCTTTGCTTTCCTTATGGCTTGCCTCGTGTGGATAGAGAGATTCTCTATGATGATCACACCCAACACATGCTTAATTTGAATAAGGAAGGTATTGATGAGCTTTCATTCTGATGTGAATCTTTAAGGAAAAGTTTGCCTTGCTCCTTGCTCCTCATTCACACCCCTCCTGGATTAGGAAATAAATGGAATTTGTTTGATTGTTATGGATTGTTGCCATATAGGGTTCTTCCACATGTGCTCTTCAAATTAGGCAAGGATTCCTTGAGATCTTATGGCCTTCAAGGTTAATCTCACGGCTTGGCTTACTAAGGAAAGTGTTCCCTTGCTTGTACCTGGATTACATGGTTCTTAATGAAATTTATTACAACTATAAGTTCAAGTATAATGCAAATAGTAATTGTTCTTTCAAATAAAGTAGGAAAGTAATTCATAGACTACATGTGGGTATGTTAATCCCCACTTATTAAATGGGAATCCCATATGCCTCAAGTGTACCCTCCTTGGCCGTGGCCAACTTAGGTTACTTCTATAAAAATGGTGCAATGTATGGGCCTGATTTCCTTGCTGGGCTTTGTTGACTTGGTCACTTCTTCCACTAATAAGTTGAGAGTTTGGTGTGCTTTCTTGGTTCTGGACTGGGGCATGGGCCCTCCTAGCCCACTTAGCTCTTCCTAATTGATGGGCCTTGGTGGATTCATATCACCATAACTGAAAATATTTTCATAAGAAACTCGTTAATCAATTAACTTGGTATTTAATCGATTAATATCAGTTGAATGAATTATGAACTAAATTTGTTATTTTGAAACATAATCAAATCATTTTTTAAAATAAGATTTTCACACTTTCATCAATTAATCAATCGAAAAAAATACTGAAAGAAAAGAAAAACAAAGATTCATTATGCTTAAGTTTTAGAAGCTATTATTGATTATTTGAAGTTTTTCTTGCATACACTTTCAAGAGTGAAAAGAGAGAGAAAGGAGAGAATGGCTTTTCTATGTGGCAACATTTTTCATTCAGTTGAAACACCTTGCATGATTTGTACATCTAGTTCTTAGGGTTATTTGTGAGATCATTCTGTCAAGGGTTGTAGAAAACGATTTTAGTGGCATTATCCGCACAATCTTTTGTGCAAAGTAACTCGACAAAACTCAGTAAATTGAGGATAATTCTCGTGGTGTGCGGTATCATTACAAGTTGAGAAACAATAGTCTTCACAAGGAAGAGAGTCTTGATCCGAGCACGAGTTTTGGCTTGGTCCAAATTGAGCGAACGGTCTTGTATCCAAGTAGGTGTAGATAGAGGTCAAACCAAGCTTGGTGGTTCAACGGTGTCAAGAACGAAGTTTCTGCTAGGATTATTGGAAGTGTGTTTGTAACTAAATTACATTTCTGATAGTGAATAAAAATCTCCCAAATCAACCGGGAGGTCTGGATGTAGTTTGCAAGTGGATCGCAAATGAACCAGGATAAAAATCCTCGAGCTCATTTTCTCTTTCCCTATCTCTTTATGTTTGTGTCTTTACTTGCTTTCTGAGTTAATTTGCATTTTGTGATTAATTGTTAATTATTGTTAATCTGTTGATAATCACGAATAAATATTAAGATAGTAAAGATCTACATTCATCACTGTTTTTCAAAGCAATAAAATTATTTTTCAAAGAGTAAACAACCAGTATAATCGATTAACATATTGATCATAATTAATTAACCCTATTGATAATCGATTAACTACAACAGTTTTTTTTTCTGCGCAAATATCGAAAAAGCGGGATTAGTGATCCGCGACACATATTCACCCCCTCTAGGTATATTCTTACCTCATTGGTACCTATGCTCAAAGATCTTCTAGTTATGACAGATATGATGTTATGGACATTATGCCACATGGGCCAAAATTCCAACATTTATATCAAGCATAGTGTTACTACTATTAATCGATTATTCATCCACTTAATCGATTAACAAGCTTTTAAAAGTTAAATTTTTGTTTCGTCTTAATCGATTATATAGTGTCTTAATCGATCAACACATCAACAACATCATATTGGTTAGGTACTATAATTCTGATAATCGATTACACATATTACTTAATCGATTATGCTGATTGAAAAATATTTTCTTGATGTAAGGTAAACTACCTATATGATAGGAACATGCTATACATAGTTTTTCAAATATAATACCTTTAATGCATAAGACTATGTATATGAATGCATGAGCCTACTTAATTGATAAGTGCCAAACATACCTAAAAATCATACACTTTTGTGGCACTTATCTTAAGCATAATTGAGAAAAACCAACTTAAAATAATACTTTTTTTATAAAATATCACAATCTTGTATATTTGTATGTGTATTTCTTTTTTATGTATTTTATTGGATTTAGAATGAAGAGATGAAGAAAGAAAGACTCATGGTCAACAAAGCAAAAAAGTCAAAACTCAAGATGTTCAACCAGGCAGCTAAGCGTGGAACAAGCCCCGCTGAGCTGACCTGGACACTAGCTTGACTTGGCCACCAGCCTGACCTGGACCAAACTGCTCAACCAACAGCTGAGCGGTCCTGCTTAGCCGCTCAGCCTAGCACCAGACTAGACCTGGAACGGTCAGAAATTCTGCTTGACACGGTCAGACACATGCTTGGCACAAGCCCAAGTTGTTGAACAAGCAGCTCAGTGGTCTAACCAGGCAACTCAGCGGAGAACCAGACTTCTGACCTAATCAGCAAGCATCAGACCACGTCCTAGTAAGCACAGTTAAAAGCTGTTGAATAAGCAGCTTAGTGGTGAAGTAGGTGCGTTGAGCGGTGTGCACCAGACTTAACTTAACCATCAAGCAAACCATGAAGTCATCCATGACCTCACCTCAAGTAGTCCACCATAGGCTTTTCAGAAGTAGCTCATAATAGTTGGTTTCATAAACCACAACTAGCTTTGATGAGTCAAGCACAAGGAGGTGACTAAGCTACTTGGTCAAGGGACCAAACCCATGCTGAAGGGTTTGGTCAGCTGCTTAGCGGTCCAGCCAAGCAGCTCAGCGGTCCAGCAGAGAGGCCTATAAATAAGAGACCATTTCATTCGAGCAAAATATATATGAAACACTTAAAATAAAGAAATCTCTCACTAGAAACCTCTCTCTGGAGTTCTCTCTTCATTTCTTAGTTTAGAGCTTTAATTTCAAGTAAGTTTTGTAGTTTTAGTTTAGAATTTAAGACGAGAAAAGGAGAAGGCAAATGAGATTCAAAAATCAATTATGTACTCTCATTTGGAACTCAAAAGCATCCAATCCTTGGATGGATAGCTCATGCTCCTAACAATTTATTTTGAATATGGTTATGTACTTTCTACTTCTTCTTAATTTACAAAAGTTTGAATTTTAATCATTCAAGTTGGTACTTTCGTTAATTTTATTTGTTTGAGAAGTACTTAATGCTCTTTTTAGATTGATCACCTAAAAAATGATTTCAAGTCAATAAAATTACTTGTCTCAAACACTTAACAAATAAACCTGAGAAGTAGTTGTACTACTTAGTTTATTTGCCAAGTTAAGCATACCTTTCTTAAGATCTTATATTCATTACTACATCAATATTAGAGTCGCCAATGACTAGGGTGTGACAACCTAGTCTCTTTATGAACATAATATTGTTTAGTAATAAATATAAGTGATTATCATTCTACCATTTTAGGACATACACTAAAAGGAGGATTTTGGAACTTGGTGTTTGGAGTTAATCAAAGTAAAACATATAAACTTGTCTAAGTATTTCAAACTCATAAGAAGTTGAGAAATCTTTTCCTTATTCAAATTAAAATTGTCTCCTCAAGAATATGTGAATACTTAGTTTAATTTTCTTGTTAATTTATTTATGTGCAAATCAAACCGAAAAACCAACAAAATATGTTTAACCCATTATTTGTGCATTGACATATTCATATGATTCATTTTATTAGGCAATTCCTTGTGGTTCGACATAACCCTATATTATACTACAATTGAATCTTGAAAGAGGTGTAAATTGTAAAATAGTAAAGTGTTATCAATAAATTTATTTGTTGAAAACACATTTTAATATACAAAAGTTATGAACTAACTTACTAACTTTTATTTATTGTTATTTATTTTCCGCATTTTATTTTTTCTTTAATACCAACATTCGATAAGGAAGAAGTTTGGTTTGTTAAATAAAATGAACCCGAAAGGGAGTAAATAAATAAAGGTCACTAAATTTATTATTCTTTTGTTCTTTATTTATTTATTTCTAACAACTAACTATTCATCACTTTTATATATTAGAATACCATTAAACCGGTGTTGGAATTTATTCCACAAAACTGAGATGATATTCAAAGGTACTTAATAATTATGTAATAAGTAATTTCTTCGATACCATTGTACCGGCATTAGAATTTATTCTATCAAAGCCGAGATGGGGAAAAGAATGAATGACTTATTTACATGATTATTAAAGAAGTCAGTTGTAACTGGAATATTCTTGAAACCATTATACCGGCATTGGATTTATTTCAACAAAGCCGAGATGGTGAATAAAGAGTAAAACCGAGTTCTCTTACTTAATCAAACAAAAAGAACATAATGAAAATGAGAGTATTAATCTTTCAATAAATTTACACTACTGTCAGGACGATTTGTTGAGAGGAGAAAACTCCCAACAAAACACCGAAATACGCTTTCAACATTCATATGATATCTATATGTGATGTCTCAATTTTAACCTTGTTTATATTAAAGCTCTTGCGAGACTCCAACTAGGTTTACCTAACCTAGACTCGATCTAAGGAAAACATCTTAAGACTTCTAATAAAAATAAAACTTATAATGCCCTAAATCTATGATGAAACCCTTGAGTCTTAAACTTGTTGTTTGTTATACGATCTTCAATCTTACTTTCATGTTTGTTGTCTTCATCAAAACTTAGGTTAGAGTCAAATGTGCAAGTCTTAACTCTTTGCACTTTCACCATTAGCTTCCGTAGCTTTATAATAAGCAAACCTCATGCATCGATTAAGGGGAAGAAAAAAGTAAGGGGGAGTAGCTCATAAATATACTACAATGCCAAAACAAACTGTTTGTCATCAAGCTACTCAAAATTGTGTATACACACAAGGGTTTGTCATCATCAAAAAGGGGAATATTGTGATTTCATGTATGAAACATTACATAGTTTTGATGAAGATAAGGATAGAAGGCAAGCTTGAAGGCAAGGACAACTTAACAAACAACAAAGTTATGACTCGAAGCTTATCAAAGAAGACTTAGGTTAAGTTTTTACTTTTCTTGAAGTCTAAATATGTTTGATTAGATAGAGTCTAGGCTAGGTGAATCTTGAGTAGAAGTCTCAAACACTTATAATTGAACAACCTAAAAAGAAACTTGCATACATACATACATGATTAACATGCCCATGCATGTACACATGATTTTAGTGCATTAAAGTCTTACACCTTTGAAAAATCATGAATCATGCATATATGCATCATGTAGAAGGATCATGATACATTAAGGAAACTATTTTCAACACATCTAATCAATTACAACATGTATTAATCGATTAAATATGAACGGCAACTCGTTAATCGATTAAGTATGAGATTAATCGATTAAGTGCGTTACATTAGCTAAAGGTTATAATTTCTTTGTGTCGTTAATCTATTAATCCATGCTTTAACCAATTAAGCCATGAGTAAAAAGTTTTATATAAAAGCTGATTTTTTTCCCATTTGCTCATAGAACACAGTTTAACTTTCAAATTCATTTCGAGAGAAGTTCTTGCTATGTGAAAACTCATTAGTTTTCTTTGACACATGAAAGTGAGATGAGGGTAGTCTCATTAGAAATTATCAATTGTTGAAACCATTTCTGAAAAACCTAGCAAAATCGCGCATAATTCTTTAAGTCTTTTGTGGGAATTCTAGTATGGTTTTAGAGGTGTTATGAATTGTTAGATTAGCACATTTTAGGTGCAATTACAAATTGTAAACTTGAGACGATTTTATTGAGTTCTTTGGTGTATTACTGTCACCTTTTGTTAGATAATTGAGTTGTAAATCCTAGTTGTGGTTAGGTGGTGTGTTCACTAGTACATTATCTTGGAAATGAGTTAGGAGTAGCTAGGGCCAGAACCATAGTGGTGTGGATTATCCATTAGAAGAGGATTGAGGGTCAAACCATTCAGGGATCTCTAAGTCCAAGAAAGAAGTCTTGTATCCTTGGAAGTGTGTTTTTTAAAATATTTGATTTATATTAGTGAAGAAAAATCTCTCAAGATCAAGATCAAAGATCACGGTCTTGAATTTTCTCTAACCCTTACTTTTTAATTTCAAGTCAATTTATAATTTGCTTAGTTATATTACTTTGATTATTGAGTTTACTACATGCTTTGAATATGTGATATTTATTAGGCATAAATTCGTTAAGAATTGCATCTGAAAATGATTGAAATTGCGGTTACCTTTTAGTGCAAGAATTCATATTTTCAAGAAAAATAAGAATTAGGTAAATCGATTAAACTTGTGATTAATCGATTAAACTTCTGATTAAGGCTTGGTGTCATTACTCGATTAAGACCCAATATAATCGATTAAACTAGTAGTTTTCTAAATACTCATTAATTGAAAAACGATCATAATCATCCTCTACCGCTATTCACCCCCTCTAGGTGATTGTAACCCCTTGATATCCAAGAATTGTTTTGCTAACTCTTGTGGTTAAAAAATTTCCCAACTATTATGCCATTAAGTGGGACGTGATGGAGGCCATTGTGAACTATACAACCGACGGCTAAAATATATGGGTGGCTTCTAATAAAGCTAATATATTCATTGCTAAAAAGTTGTAGTGCATATTAATTTCCGGCCCCTTCATTATATTCTTTGTACCATCCCACGAGGAATTTCTCCATATCTGAAATGTTTAGGCTTATGGAGGTCATGTCTATGAAGTTTGTGATGCAAGAAAGTTGAAGGTATGTCAATGGAAAAAATGAATGTGATCCAGAATCTTTGTTGCCACCTGACACTAACATTGTAAGTATATTTTTTTGTCTCTTATCTAATCTTTTTTCTTAGTTTTCATAATAAATAAATAATTTAATTGAGATAATTATTTAATTTAATATCTATAATATTTTATTGAGGATTCGATAGAGAAGTTATGACTAGTGTCGCTTTGGTTCACAAATACTAGGTTGAAAGACATATGTTGTCCATATAAGTTGGACAACTCTAAAGAATGATTTATTGGGTTTGACTAATAGTTAGGACACATGTGATATTATCGCAGCATTAAAGCTTTCTCCAACATTGTTCATATGAAATTAGTTTGAATAGAATTGGACATTCTGACTAGAAGTTATGGGTTGATCGTCTAGTAATGTCCAACCATGACTTTCAGCTACAAGGTAGCAATATATTACTTTAGTTGAGAGAGCATAACTCTTAGATGGCTAAACAAAAAACTGGTAATCTTGGTCAGGTTAGATAACTAATTGAAAATGGTAAAACTTTGGTGGTTTAAGTATTTGGGTTTACAGTTTAGAGGATATAGTTTTGAAGGCATCTTTACAAATCACCAAAACTTCCTTCAGGACTAGGCCACGATAGAATTTGTTTTGGTAAAACTTGCATAACACTCAAATGGCTTACTCGATTTGAGAGAACGTTATCAATTTGGAAAACATATTTGATAAGGAAAACGATATATACTTATATGATCTATGATTATAAATGGAAAGCATATTTTATAAGTGTTCTTTATGATTGACCACATTTTTGCATACAATAAAAACTAATTAAGTGAAAAAGGCATATCTTACTCCCTACTTGTCCAAACTTGAAAAATCGAATATGAACATGAAGTTGGGTAACAACATTGTGGATTTGTAATTTATAAAGCATCCCCTCAATAATTTTCCTCTTCTCAACACACCCTTGTGAGGAAAAGTATACAATCAAGATGAAGTAAATAACAATGGCAGGATTGCCTTTATAAGTTTGTCACTGCTAAGAACTTGCAATCCTTATTATCATAATACATATATTTAGTATAAAATGCTCTTTATTCTTTGAAAGTTTAGAACAAATGTACTTTAGAAGCAACTTCAGAAAATCTGAAAGTTTGGGAACAAAGTTGCTAATCAATTGTGCAGAATTTTGTTTGCTAAGTTGTGAAAGTTTTTGAGTGATTGTGTATATTGTGTGTGTTGGATTTGGATGTCATAATGCCTTTAAATATGCTTCCAATCAGCCAAAATATCCTTCCATGAAGAGGAGACACGATTGGAATGAAACCTATTCACTTTGGATGAAAGCTTTTCAATTGAACTTCAAAATCTGGTTTTCAACAGCTCTGTGTAATTGATTATCACGAGGGTGTAATCGATTACCCAAATGTTTTGTCCAAGCAGGTAATTGATAAATATACTCAATTAATAGGTTACATCAGTTAGTTATGATTTTATAACTGATTTCTCAGTCATGTAACATTTTACGCAATTTAAGTAACCCGTTAGCAACTGCCACACAGTTCAGGTAACTTGTTACCTAGTTCTGGTAACCTATTTCTCAGTTCAAGAAATTCATTACTTAGCATTTTTGAGTTTGCATCTAGACATATCCAATTCTTTTATAAATGATTTTGATATCTTTGAGCATTGCTACTAAATATAAAGAGTGTGTGGAAGGATAAAAGTACCTATATGAAGACATAATCTATAAAAATCTTGAAACTTGAATATTCGATGTCTTCATGCCAAGGTTAGGAGCAAGACCTTGCTCACAATATCCCCCTTTTTGATAATGACAAACCAATATCTTTTGAAAATGGAGATTTGACTTTTTCTAAGGTTCAACATATTTAGTATGATATAACGTTTTTGTATGTTCCATATATGCTCCCCTTATCTTGTATACTCCCCCTTTGTTTTATTGTGTGTGCTTCTAAAGATTTGAAAGAAAAAACACAATTTCCAACTTTTCTCCCCCTTTTGACTTCTGATAAGTGTCAAAAATACCTAATTTTCATACACTTTTCATGACACTTATCCTATGAAAAAAAATAAAACCAACATAATTCAACAAGTTTTAGATGAATTTAGTGTGTTTAAATAATATAATTTTTTATCACCTCTTGTCCAAGTTTTCCTTGAATTTTGTAGGAACTTGAATAAAAAAGAATTAATCAAAAAGATGGTCTAGATGTCATGCCAAATAACAAGCCAAAACCTAAAAAAGATATGCTAAAAACAAACTAGTTAAGCATGGCATGCTATGTGCTTAGCTTTTAACCAATAAGAAGACTTAGGCTTGAAGAAAGGTACATTTCCTTACTTCGAAGAAACTCAAGCTAAGTATGCCAAACAAGGCACAACTCAAAAGCTTACCTAGACTTGAAGAAATCATGCTCAAAGTGCCAAGTAACCAACTAAAATCAACTCAAGAATCATGGACAATGGTTGCTTCGGCTTGAATAAAGGTAGGTTCCTTCACCATGCTGGAACCAGGCAGCCAGGCATGGCGCATAAGGGGCCAGGCGCCCATGCAGGTCAAAAGGATTAGCCATGAATAAATCTTGCCTAACTCATCAAGCAACTTGCCTATTCATTACTTGAAGGCCAAACACATGACCTCACTCATGACATATGTTCTAAACAGCCAAGTAAGAGGTTTTAACATGCATGTAACATAGCCCACAATAGGTTGTTCAAGGTAGCTAGCCAACGTGTCACAAGTTGCTGACCCACCAGCTTTGGCTGTGCCAAACAGCTTGACCAAGGCGTTGGGCAACTTGAAAAGGGGGCCAAGCGCCATCCTGGTTGCCTATAACAGGCACACCCATTTCCCCACATTTTCATATTGCACATACATCATAAATTCTTTGTAAATTCCTCTTCTTCTTTCCATTTCGGCTCTCTCTCATTTGAGAAGAAAAACAAAATTAAAATCTTGCAAACCAAACAGGTTGAGTTTTGAGTGAAACATTGACCCATTTGGGTCTATTCTTGAACCATGTGTGAAAATACATCTCATTGATTGACAACATTTTTTATAAGTGAAGTGCTACAGGAATTTTTGAAAAGATGTGTTCATTCTTAGTTTAAAGCATTATGAGTCAAAATCACATGATCATAAACATATCTCATGAAACTTTGAAATGATGCATAGTTTTGATCTTGTCCAAGAATAATTTTTCCAAAGCCAAGTAGTAGTTATTTTACCATTTTTGGGGGAAAACAAAGTCTTAAGTTTGGTGGAGTTGATAAGTGACAAAAATACCTTATTTTCATGCACATTTCATGGCACTTATCCTATGCAAAAATGTGAAAACCAACTTAATTCAACACTTTTTAGATAAATTTTGTGTGTTTAAATAATATAATTTTGTATCACATCTTGTCCAAGTTTTCCTTGAATTTTGTAGGAACTTGAATCAATAAGAATTAATCCAAAAAGTGGCTAATAGTTCATGCAAAATCACAAGCCAAAAGCTCATGCATGACATATGTCCTTAATAGCCAAGTAGGAAGTGTCAACATGCTTATAACATAGCCCACGACTTTGGGTGTGCCAAACCACCTAACCAAGACATTGTGCCGCCTGGAAAGGGCGCCAGGCGCCCCCTGGGTGTTTATAAAAGGCACACCCATTTCTTCGCATTTTCATATTGCGCATACATTGTAAATTCTATGTAAATTCTCCTTCTTCTTTCCATTTTGGGTTTCTCTCATTTTAGGATGTTCTTAAGCTGTTTTTAGGTGTTTAGTTCATAGAAATTTAGAGGGAATGGATTTGGAAAATGAGGTGCAAAAAACATGATTTTGTAACCTCATTTGGAACTAAAAAGCATCCAATCTTTGGATGGATGGCTAATGTTCCCAAATTTGGAGTATGGTGTATGTTATTATAATTTTATCTTCTTCTTAATTTATACAAATTATTATTTTGGTTATATTAATTCTTTAAGAAGTTCTTAATACGATTTTAGATTGATCACCTGAAACTTGATTTCCAGATCCAAAAATGAATCTTCTTAAAGTGTTCACAAGTGAACTAAAAAGTATAACCTACACCTTAGTTCACTTGCGATATCAAAGCATCTATTTTACGCAACTTGTATTCAAGGCTAGACAATGTTAACGAAGCCTAGAGTGGGGTGTGACAACCTACTCCGACGAGTGGCAATTAACTATTGTTTAGTGTATTATGCAAGGTTTGGAAATCAACTTTACATGCTAGGACACTAGATGGAAGGTTAAGA
This sequence comes from Lupinus angustifolius, assembly GCF_001865875.1. NCBI lineage: Eukaryota > Viridiplantae > Streptophyta > Magnoliopsida > Fabales > Fabaceae > Lupinus > Lupinus angustifolius. The sequence goes on along the minus strand of NW_017727835.1, from coordinate 249,680 downwards.
AATGGTGTATGCTTTAACCAAAGTATAACACATGCAAAAATTATTATGTTGATATTGTTCAAGGAATTATTCTATCATTCCAACCATATTCTCCTCTTGAACTTGTATATAGTTAGTTTCTTTACAAATTCAAGAGGCTTGCTTTTTACTATGCCATAGGATTTAAGCGCAACACACACTAGCGGCAATGTGTTCCACTTTGGCGGTGGACAAAGCAACACATGCTTGCTTTTTACTATGCCATGCAACTAAGGAACTTCCTAGTAAGTGACAAGTCCCACTAGTGCTATTCTGGTCCAACTTACATCCAGCAAAGTCGGAATCGGAATACCCTACCAAGGATAATGAGACATCCCTAGGATACTATAATGCCATATTTATTGTTCCTTTTAAATATCTCATAATACGTTTAACAACACTATAATCTGAATCTTTAGGTAAGGCTTGAAATCTAGCATACAAGCAAACACTAAACATAATATCAGGGCGGCTCGCAATCAAATACAACAAAGAGCCGATTATCCCTTGATACTTGGTTACCCTAATAGCTTTTCGCTTTTTGTCTTTGTCTAGATAGCAAGCGGATGCCATATGTGTAGAAGCTTCTTTACATTTTTCCATGTCGAACTTTTTGAGTAACTCATTGCAGTACTTTGATTGATGAATGAAGATGTCACTTTCCATTTGTCTAATTTCTAGTCTAAGGAAGAAAGTCAGCTCACCCATCATCGACATCTCAAATTCTTCCTACATCATCTCAGAAAATTCTCTACAAAGAATGTTATTAGTAGATCCGAAAATTATATCATCAACGTATATTTGAACTAATAATACATGATCATCTAATCTACGGATAAAGAGGGTAGTATCAACCATAACCCTCTGAACCCTTTTTCCAAAAGGAAAGAGCTCAATCTATCATACCAAGTTCTCGGAGCCTGTTTCAAGCCATAGAGAGCCTTCTTGAGCTTATATACATGGTTCCGATATTTAAAATTTTCAAAGTCGGGAGGTTGATCAACATACACCTCCTCTTGAATGTATCCATTCAGAAAGGTGCTCTTAACATCCATTTGAAAGAGCTTAAAGTTCATAATCATTGCAAAGGATAGAAGCATCATAATGGCCTCTAATCTGGCTACAGGAGCGTAGGTCTCATCATAATCAATGCCTTCCTCCTGGTTGTAGCCTTTGGCCACTAAGTGTGCCTTATTTCTAATGATCAAGCCATATTCATCTAGTTTGTTTCGGAAGACCCATCTAGTACCAATCACTGGATGTTCTTCTGGCTTAGGGACCAAGTCCCATACATTATTGCGCTCAAACTAGTTTAGCTCTTCTTGCAAAGCTTTACCCCAGTGCACATCCTCAATGGCCTCATCGATGGTCTTTGGCTCGATTTGAGATACAAAAGCAACGAAGTTACAAAAATTACGTAAAGAACTACGGGTTATCACCCTCGTAGAGATATCACCTATAACTTTGTCAAGTGGGTGATTCTTAGTCTTCCACGTGATTGGCAGGTCCTGATGCTCATCTTGGATAATTTTCCCTACTTCTTCTTCTTGTCCTGGTCCATGTGCTTAGAGTATGCTTCTTCTAAAGAACCTGCAACATCATCAGAAAATACATTTCTCTTCTCTTTTGGAGAAGATTCATCAAAATGAACATGTACAGACTCTTCTACTTGCATGGAATATTTATTAAACACTCGATAAGCCTTAGTATGCAATGAATACCATAAAAATATACCCTCATCAACTTTTGAGTCAAATTTTCCTACCACTCTTTTTCCATTATTTAAAATAAAGCATTTACATCCAAAAGCATGAAAATGAGCAATATTAGGTTTTCGGCCTTTTAAAAGTTCATAAGGATTTTTCAAACAAGTAGACCTCAAGTGTATATGATTTATCATATAGCAAGCAGTATGCACTGCATCATTCCAAAAGTACTTAGGAACCTTGCTTTCATTTAGCATGGTTCTAGCAAGCTCCTCTAGAACTCGATTCTTCCTCTCAGCAACTCCATTTTGTTGAGGGGTCAGAGGAGCCGAGAATTGATGCATGATACCATATTTATTACAAAATTTATCAAATTGGTGGTTTTCAAACTCGCCACCATGATCGGATCGAATGAATACAATTTTGAGATTAAACTGATTTTAAATTCGTTTGGCAAGGTTTTTGAAAGATTTAAATGCATCACGTTTAGAAGATAAAAGTAATGTCCATGTGAATCTAGAGAAATCATCAACAATTACCAAAGCATAGAAACTACCACCAAAACTCATTATTTGTGAAGGTCCAAACATGTTCATATGGAGAAGCTCCAGAGGTCTTGTTGTGGATATTATATTCTTTTTACCAAAATATTTTTGAACTTGTTTACATTTTTGACAAGTATCACAAGTTTCCTGAGTTTTAAAATCAAGTTTTGGTAGACCCTCAACAAAATTATTTTTAGATAGTTTATCTAGATATTTTACATGAATATGAGCGACGCCAAAGCCATATATCATTTTCTTTAGAAACAAAACATTTTGAAAATAATGTCGTGACATCTTCTAGGTTAACCATATAGATGTTATTAATACGATGTCTGACGAATTTGACCTTATTAGATAAATTTTCACGAATTATGCAACACTCAGAGTCGAAAGATACACGATTACCTTTGTTGCAGAGTTGGTTGATACTCAATAGGTTGTGCTCCAGACCTTCAACATATAGTACATTCTCGATCACTACCAGAGTTCAGTTGCCAATTGTCATAGTACCAAGTACCTTTCCTTTGTGGTTGTCTCCATACGTGACAAACCCTTTTTCTTTCAATGATAGCTCTAGGAATTTTGATCTATCTCTCATCATATGCTCGAGCCTCGACTGTCAAGATACCAGTTATGCCCATGTGCTCGTAGACATACCTGCAAAATAGATCACTTGCCTTTTTCAGGTACCCAAATTATATTGGCTTCTTTTCTGTTAGTAACCAGGCAATTATCTCCCTTTTTCATCTAGACATATACATCACTAAGTATACCATACTTCCTGATATAGTAAGTGTAGGAAGTGTGGCCATGTTTGCCACAATAGAAACATGTAGGAACTTTCTTATTCTAAACTTCTTATTAGGTCGAGTTACAAGTTTCCTATATGGTCTTCTCCTACGCATATGGAGGATATATCCTAATCCATTATGGTCACCAACATTTCTAGTTTGACTAAGCATAGTGTCTAACTGATTTTGACTCTTTATGAGTTTTGTGAGTTTTTCATTAAGTTTAAAATTCTCATTTTTAAAATTCTCACAAGACTCACAAACAGTTGATTGACATGAATTATCATTTGAGCAATTGCATGTATTATAGGAAAATATTAGATCTAAGGTTTCATTCTCAAGTTTCAGCTCATCTAATTCTTTCTGTAATAAAACTATATTTTGTTCATTTAGAAGGATTACTCGTTTTCTATCAAAACTAAGCCTAGGTAATTTTTTTAATTCTTCATGCAATTCGACATAAGCATTATATAGGTCCTCATATGGAGGTGAATCATCAGAAGAAGAAGATGAGGTGTCAGAGTATACTTCATTGTTTACTTTCTTTGCATTTGATTCGAAGCTTCATTTGTTCTGGTCATTTGGCATTGATTGGCGGTCTCCTCTTCATCTGAGGTGTTTGATGTTGTATCCTCCTCTAGTATATCCCAGACAATGTAGGCCTTCTTTGACTTGAAGTCTTGAGGTGCTCTTCTCTTCTCTTAATCAACTTTATGGAGGTAAGTAGGACATTGAAATCTCATGTGTCATGGCTTACCACATTCATATCAAGTGAAGTGCTCTTTTTAACCTTTGCCTTTTCTAGTTGACTCACGCACTTTTTTCTTCTGAAAAGCGTTAGAAGTCTCCTTTCTTTAAGAATTTCCCGAATTTTCGTACAAGAAGGCTCAACGTTTCATCATCAATATCTGAATCAAACCCGGCATCTTCTTTCTCTTCAATAGGTTGAGACATTGTTGCTTTAAGAGATATGCCTTTATTTTTACGATCTGATTCCGCATGCATCGTCAAGCACCCAAGTTCCATCACGTGCTCTTGAAGCTTTCAAAATAATGTTGACAAAGGCATGGAGTCAAGATCCTTGGATTCCATGATATATGTAACTTTAGGTTGCCATCTCCTGTCAAGACAATACAAAACTATATTAGTTAGTTCTCCTTCGGTAAAAAATTATCTTGAGCAACTAAATGGGTTACTATATGTCTAAATTGCTTATGCATGTTGCCGATAGATTCACTCGGCAACATACAAAAAAGCTCATACTCATGTGTCAGGGCATTCATCCTGGTATGCTTGACTTCACTAGTGCCTTCATGAGTCACTTGTAAAGTGTCCCACATTTCCTTGGCACTTTGACACTGCAAAACCCGAAATAATTCATCTTATGATACGACTGATGTGATGATTTTTTTAGTATGTAGGTTGTATTGAACCTTTTTACGTTCATCATCGGTCCATAAACTCTTAGGATTTTCTTTCCGATCATCGTCCACTAGATGCATTGGGACGAAAGGCCCGTTGACTACGGATTCCCAAATATCTGAGTCAATGGCTTCAATGAATATCTTCATCCGGACTTTCCAGTAGGCGTATCCTTCGCCACTGAATACGAGAGGGCGGTTAATGATTGTGCCATCACCGCCAAAGGGGTTGGTGGAACCCATTTGTTTTCACTTAAGGATCACGCGTATGCGGTTGAGCTAGCACGTCTTAATAGCTCTGATACCACTTGTTAAGTATTAGTGGATAGAACACACCTAAAAGGGGGTTGAATAGGTGTCACGGTTACCAATTACTGTTTTTGCACCGAAGCCCAATTTCAGAAAAAGCCCTAGTTAATCGATTAACACTCTGTTTTAATCGATTAACTCACAAAAAACAGCAAGTTGTGGAATGGCTTATTGCACAACCACTCACCGATAATCTGATACAGATAAAGCATATATACTTGAACAAAAATAAACTCAATTTAGCAAAGTTACAATATCCAAATTATCAGCTAAAAAAAGGCAATATTACAACTTGAAACGTAAAGAGATTAAGGATAGAAATATCCTGCAACAAGGAACTTTATCCTGGTTCGTTTGCGGGTCCACTTTCAAACTACATCCAGGCCTCCCCTTCTGATCTCAGGAGATTTTCTTCACTAATATTGAAATGAATGTATTGTTACATGCACACTTCCGATACAAAAACTTAAACGCTCCCTGCTTGAATCCAAGAACCCACTTTCTTGGTTTGACTAACCTAATCGCCTAAGAAAACATTTCTTACGATCTAGCCCTAGCCAAGAAAACGTTTTAAACTCAAGACCTCTAAGTCTTGGTGAAGACTCACTAAATCTCTTAGGTGGTAAGACACCAAGAGACGACTTCCCTTATTACAACACCAAAACAATACAAAAACAGAGTATTATTAAGCACAATGTAGCACAAAATATTATAATTGAAACTCAGCTAAAAAACCTATACAAGACTCACAAGTTAGCACAAATATGTATGAGTTTATTAATGTGTAGAAACAGAGAATTTATATCCTAGAATTCTTCTAAAGAAATGCAAGAATCATGCAAAAAAAGATAGCAAATGTTAGCACATTAATCACATGCAATTGGATCACAATTAAACTCTAAGCATGATACTATATCTCACTATCTCACAATGCATTTCACTCTACCTAAATGACATAATTGAGAATGAAAAATATGCAACTAGCAATTCTAAAAATGAATAATATGATGTATGGTGCATGACCTAAAAACAAAGTTTATATAGAAAACCTTTCTGAGACCCAATTAATCGATTAAGTGCCCTTTTAATCGATTAACAAACTGTTGATAATAACTATTTTCAGGTTTTCAATTATCTGTTAAAACCGAATTTACGTTAATCGATTAACACCTTCTTTAATCGATTAACTGGCATATTTTTCAGCTAAATCATTAAATGGTAAACTACATATATGTTATGCTTATCAAATATACATGTTTTACTAATATATTATGTCTAAGATGCACAAATAACATGTATGATTAATGCATGAACATATAATAATCTAGATGGCATGTCTCATGTAAATGAATTTTTTATTTTTAAGGCTTGTTAAAATTGCATCTAGGTTTACCTAACCTAGACTCAATATCTAAGGCACACATCTAAGACTACAAAAATGACTCTTGTAGGTACCTAGTCTAGATATACGACCCTTGATTCCATGACATGTTGATTTGTTGAGTCATCTTCAAGCTTTCACTAAATCCTTGTCTTCTTCAAAACATAGGCAATCTAATAGTGCAACACTTTGACACTTTTAACTTTCACTAGTATGTTGGCATTGTAAGAAGCAAGTATGTGTTGCTCTTTCAACCGCCGAAGCGGAATACATTGTCATCAGTGTGTGTTGTGTTCAAATTTTATTGATGAAGCAACAACTATTAGATTTTGGTCTTTTGCTTGATAAAATACCTATTAAATGTGATAATACTGGTGTCAGAAAGCTGTCTAAGAATCTTGTTTTGCATTCTCGCACCAAGCATATAAAATCATGCATCATTTCTTAAGAGATTATGGTCCAAAAGGTGATTATATGATTGAATTGGTTGAAACTTCAAAATAACTAGCTGATATTTTTACTAAAACTTTTCCTAGAGATACTTTTTTTGTATTAAGAAGTGCACTAGGAATTCTTGATGAATCACATATTTGTTAGTTGTATCTAAGTTTGTATTAAAATTAAATGAATCTTTTTTATCTTTATTCAATGTTTATCTTGTTTGCCTGAATGCATGCCGTAATAACTTATGTATGTTATTACCTGATTAAGTATCCATATGATTGATTGGTCTGTGTATAGAATATGTTTTTTCTACTTAGATCTTTCCATTCCTTAGGCAAAGTTTGAAATGTGTTAAATATTGACAAAGAATTGTGATTAACCGATTATTACCTTAGTTAATCGATTAATTGGACTTATATTTTTTAAGTATCGTTATCGATTAAACAACCCATACGATTACACATTTATTAAAATTTGGTTAATCGATTAAATTAGCCCTTAATTGATTATCTGAGCAAAAAATTTCAATTCCTTAATCGGTTAACACTACACTTAATTGATTAAGTATAGTTCTAATGACAGTGATTAAATACGAATTTCAAACCCTAGAACTTCAGTTATTCTCTAGAATTATCTCCAAACTCAAATCCTCTATGTTTTATGTCAAATTGAGAACCCTGAGATTGCATGTGCGCAACATTATATAATTTTGATGAAGACAATCACAACTTAACAAACACCAAAGGCAAGACTCGTAGTTCATCAAGGATGACTTAGGTTAAGTGTTTTCTTTTCGAGAAGTCTTAAGATGCTTGTTTAGATGGAGTCTAGGCTATGTGAACCTAGAATGGAAGTCTCACAAAATTAAAATTGAACAACTTCAAAAGATACTTGCATACATACAAACATGATCATGCATCCCCACATTTATTTTAATGCATCAAAATCTTATATATTTTGAAAATCATATATGTCATGCATAAACATATCATGTATAAGGTTCATCACACATTAAAGAAACTATTTTTCAACACAATTGATAGATAATATCATGTGTTAATCGATTAAATGAGAATGAGAACCCGTTAATCGATTAACAGAGTTACAGTAGCTAAAGGTTTTAATTTCTTGGTGTCGTTATTTAGTTAAGCCATGCTTTAATCAATAAAACTATGCAGAAATCGAGTTCATATAAAAACTAAACTTTTTACATTTGCTCAAAACAACCACAAGTCTTGAAAATTTCACATATTAACTTTCAAATTCATTTTGGGTGAAATAAGCGTTGTGTGAAAATTCTTGTAGCTTTCTTGATACATGAAAGTGAGATAGGGTAGATTCATTGGTAATTATCATTTGTGCATTGATTGTCAAAAACCATTTTTGAAAAACCTAGATTAATCACACAATTTCTATTAAGTCTTTTGTGAGATTTCCATTTAGGTTTTAGTGTTGTCTTAGATTGCTATATTTGCACAATTTAGGTACAGCAACAACTTATATATTTGTGATGATTTTCTTGAGTTCTTTTGGTGTGTTAGTATCACCGGTTGATAGACAATAGAGTTTTAAATCGTAGTTGAGGTTAGGTTGGGTATTCATTGATAAAGGATCTTGAAAGTGAGTTAGGAGTGGTGGGGCTAGAATCTTAAATGTGAGTATTATCCGTAGAGGATTGAGGGTCAAACCATTCAGGTATCTCCATAGTCCAAGAAATAAGTTTTGTATTGATTAGAAGTGTGTTTTTTAAAACATTTGTTTTTTATTAGTGAAGAAAGATCAAAAGGGGAGGCCTGAATATAGTTTGCAAGTGGACCCACAAATGGACCATGATTAAAGATCATCGACTCGAGTTTTCTATCCCTTATCTTTTAATTTCAGTTAATTTACTTTGCTTATTGAGTATATTGCTTTTTTCTTAATTTGTGATGTTAATTAGGCATAAATTCGTTGAGTATTGGTTCTGAACTGATTGAAATTACAATTAACTTTCAGTTCAAAAACTCTTATTTTGAAGAAAGAAAAGAATAAGGTTCATCGTTTAAACTTGTGCTTAGTCGATTTAGTTGTGCTATCATTAATCGATTAAGGTTTTGTATAATTGATTAAACTAGTATTTTTCCGAATATCTCATTAATCTAAAAAAAATGGTTATAGTAATTTGCTACATCTACTCACCCCCTTCTAGGTGACCATAAGCCCTTGTTATCCAACAAAACCTTGTTAGCCATTTTCATCTACTCAATACCTATTACCCTCGTATTCCATCAACTTCCCCTATGAAAATGCAAAGAGTCAAGATCTGCACATTTATGGCTAACCCATGTTTTGATGAAGCAAACACAAATACAAGAAAGCTTGAAGATCGTACAACAAACAACGAGCGGAAGACTCATAGGTTCCATCTATAGATTCAGGAGTTTATTATGTTTACTTGGAATTAGAAGTCTTAAGACGTGTGCCTTAGTTTAAGTCTAGGTTAGGTAAACTTAGGTGAAAAGTGTCACAAGAGCTAATATAGAATAAGATTAAAATTGAGACATATCATCTAGATACCTTATGATAAATAGACTCATTTATACATATACATAGTTTCATGCATTAAAAGTAATATATTTTGAAAAGGTATGTAAAGCATGTGCATATCAAATAGGTAGTTTACCATATATTCCTTACCTCAAAGAAAAAAAAATTAACTCAGTATAGTCGATTAAGTAGTTAGTGTGATCGATTATCTAGAATTCTGTTACTAACTGATCTGATTCTGTTAGCACGTTAATTGATTAAGTCACCATATAATCGATTAAGACGTAACTGAAAACCGATTTTTAACAGCATTTTAATCGATTAAATGGAAGGATAATCGATTAATATGAGTATCAATAGGTTTAGTATAAATTCTGTATTTCTTGCCAATGTAGCATAACATGCATATTTCGAAAAATTTTAGATAGCATACATTTTCATAGATTGCTTTACAGTGAGAAAATGCATTTAGAAAAACTAGGGAGTGAAAGCATTATGATTTAGGCTTAGAATTTAACAACATTGTATCTAGGGTCTAGTTTTCTATGGATCAATTTCTTGCATGTTATTATTAATTTCTTTGAGAGATTTGTGAGGAAAATATTTTTCTCAAAAGAGTGTGAATCATTTTTGAAAACCTAATGCATTAATTTCATTAAGATTTAGGATCTTGTGGATTTTCTGCTTTATGCTTTAGATGGTGTTTCAATTGTTGAATCTGAGTATTAAGTACTCAAGTCAACTCAATATATTCTGTTTGAACAAGGAAGTTGATCTCTTTGTGAATTACTGTTGAAAGCGTTTTTCGGTGTTTATTTTAGTTGGGAGTTTATCCCCCACAACAAATCGTCCTAACAGCATTGCCAATTTGTTGAGAGGTTATTACTCTCATTTTCGTTATGTTCCTTTTGTAAGTAAAAGAACTTCTCCATCTCGAATTTGTTGAAATAAATTCCAACACCGGTATAATGGTTTCAAGAATATTCTAGTTACAACTTACTTTCTTTAATTATCATGTGAATAAGTCATTCCTTCTTTGACCCATCTCGGCTTTATTCTAACACCGGTATAATGGTATCGAAGTAATTACCTATTACATAATTATTAAGTACCTTTGAATACCATCTTGGTTTTGTGGAATAAATTCCAACACCGGTTTAATGGTAATCTAATATATAAAAGTGATGAATAGTTAGTTGTTAGATATAAATAAATAAAGAACAAAAGAATAATAAATTTAGTGACCTTTTATTTATTTACTCCCTTTCAGGTTCATTTTATTAACAAACCAAACTTCTTCCTTAAGGAATGTTGGTATTAAAGAATAAATAAAATGCGGAAAGTAAATAACAATAAATAAAAGTTAGTAAGTTAGTTTCATCACTTTTGTATATTAAAAGGTGTTTTCAACAAATAAATTTATTGATAACACTTTACTATTTTACAATTTACACCTCTTTCAAGATTCAATTGTAGTATAGTATAGGGTTATGTCGAACCACAACGAATTGCCTAATAAAATAAATCATGTAAACATGTCAAAGCACAAATAATGGTTTAAACATATTTTGGTGATTTTTCGGTTTGATTTGCACATAAATAAATCAACAAGAAAAATAAACTAAGTATTCACAAATTCTTGAGGAGACAAAATCTTTTTGAATAAGGAAAATAAATTTCTCAACTTCTTGTGAGTTTGAACTACTTAGACAAGTTCTTATGCTTTAGTTTGGTTAACTCCAAACACCAAGGTCTGAAATCCTCCTTTTAGTGTATATCCTAAATATAGGAAAAGCGGAACAAGGTATCCGCAACACCTATTCAACGTCCTCCCCCTCTAGGTGTATTATGATCTGTTGATACCCAACAAGTGGTAACAGAGCTAGTACAAAAGTGCTTGCTTGACTGTGTATTCGTTAGATCCAAGAGGATAACACGATGGGTTCCACAAACCTATTTGGCGGTGATGGCACATCCATCAACCGCCCTCCGATTTTCAGTGGCGAGGGGTACGCCTACTGGAAGGTATGCATGAAAATATTCATTGTGGCAATTGACATGGATATTTTGGAATCTATGGTCAATGGTCCTTTCGTTCCACTTCACTTAGTGGATGACGAACCTAAAGAGAAACCAAAACGTTTATGGACTGATGATGAGCGCAAAAAGGTTCATTATAACCTACAAGCCAAAAACATTATCACATTGGCCTTATCATATGATGAATTCTTTACAGTGTCGTATGCCAAAATGTTAAAGAAATGTGTGACACTTTACAAGTGACCCACGAATGCACTAGTGAGGTTAAGCGCTCTAGGCTAAATGTGATGACATATGAATATGAGTTATTTCGCTTGTTATCAAATGAATGAATCAGTGAAATACAAAAGCGATTTACTCACATTGTTAACCATTTAGTTGCCCTAGATAAAACTTTTGCTCAAGGAGAATTAACTAACAAAGTTTTGCATTGCCTTGACAAGAAAGGGCAGCCGAAAGTAACAGTAATCATGAAGTCGAAAGACTTAGATTCCATGCCTTTAGTGACTCTGTTTGGCAAACTCCGGGAACATGAGATCGAGTTAGGGCGTTTGACCAAGAAAGAAGATTCAGACCGGAAGAAGAAAAGAATATCTCTCATAGAAACCAACTCGCAAGATCGAGAAGAGGATGATGATTCCGATTCCTTCCTGGACGAAGAAACCATCAATATCCAAGTTAGAAAATTTGAAAAATTCCTACAAAAGAAAGGGGGATTCAAGAGGTTTCATAAGAAAGAAGCCCGTGACTCAACCAAAAAGAGCAAGATCCCAAAGGAGCGTTTCATTTGCCATGATTGTGGGACAGTTGGACACATGAGGCTACAATGTCCAGTCTATCTCATGAAGGTTGAATTAGAAAAGAGCACTCCTCGAGACTTTAAATAAAAAAGAGCATACATCGTGTGGGATGCTCCCGAAGAGGAAACTACATCGAGCGCATCAGATGAAGAGGAGTCTACAAAATTGTGCCTTATGGTAAAAACACAATAAGCTTGCAGCTCTAGTGGACAAGATGATGCAAATGAGGTATATTCTGATACTTCGTCTTCTAATGATGACTCTCCTACATATGATGAGTTATATAATGCATTTGTTGAACTACATGACGAACTTAAAAAGCTTGATATGATTAACATTGATAGAAAACGGATAATCATATTGCGTGAACAACAAATCATTAAAATGCAAAAAGAGTTAGATGAGTTAAAACTTGAAAATGAAACCTTAGACCTAATCTACTCTTTTAGCTCATGTAATTGCTCGAAAGATAAATTATGTCAACCTACTGCATGCGATAGTTGAGAGACGTTACAAATTGAAAATTCAAATTGAAATGAAAAACTCACAAAGCTCACATACAGTAGATTTAACCTTGAAACTTTACCTGTAGTCTATAATCGTAAAAAATCAAACACTCGCATGCCTACTTGTTTCTATTGTGGCACTTATGGCCATACTACTATTTCATGTTATATAAGAAAATATGGTGTGCCTGAGCTTCTTACATTTGGGTGAAGAAGCGACAAAATACCATTTTTACTATCAAAAAGAGACCCAATAACAACTGGGTACCAAAACAAGTCAAGTAATTTGTTTTGTAGGTATGCCTACAAATGCATGGACATCATTGGTACTTAGATAGCGGATGTTCGAGGCATATGATAGGTGACAGATCAAAATTCCTAGATCTATCACTCAGAGAAAAAGGGTATGTCACTTATGGCGACAACAATCGAGGAAAAATACTTGGAGTTGGAACTATTTGTAATGCTTCTCAAGTTGTGATAGAGAATGTGCTCTATGTCAAAGGCTTGGAGCACAACTTGTTAAGCATTAGTCAATTGTGCGATAAAGGTAACAAAGTATCCTTCGATTCTGATAGTTGCATTATTCATGATAGTTTATCTAATAATGTTAAGTTTATTGGTCATCGTATAAATAACATATACCTGGTTAATTTGGAGGATGTCACTACATTGTTCTCAAAATGCTTTATCTCTAGAGAGAATGACATTTGGCTTTGGCATAGGCGCGTTGCGCATATACACATTAAACGCTTAGATAAATTGTCTTCATACGATTTAGTTGTTGGTCTACCTAAACTTAATTTCAAATCTAAAGAAGCTTGCGACACTTGCCAAAAGTGTAAGCAAGTTAAGAACTCATTTGCGACTAAAAATGTAATCTCCACAACTAGGCCTTTGGAGCTTCTCCATATGGACATGTTTGGACCATTGCAAAACATGATTTTTGGAGGTAGTTACTATGCCTTAGTTATCATAGATGATTTTTCTAGGTTCACATGGACCCTATTCCTTTTTTCTAAAAATGACGCAATTAAATCCTTTAAAAGCCTTGCCAAGCAAATCTAGAACCAACTTAACCTAAAAATTGTATATATACGAAGTGACCATGGGGGTGAGTTTGAGAACCACTTGTTCGACAAATTTTGTGATAAATATGGTATCCTACACCAATACTCTTCTCCTAGAACTCCTCAAAAAAAATGGAATTGTTGAGAGGAAAAATCGCGTATTCGAGGAGTTGGCCAAGACCATGCTTAATGAAAGCAAAATGCCTCAATACTTTTGGGCCGATGTCGTACATATGGCTTGCTATGTTATAAATAGAATACTTCGTAGCCCAAAACTATTAAAAACTCCATATGAGTTATTAAGAGGCCGAAAACCCAATATATCTCATCTCATGCCTTTGGATGCAAATGTTTTATTTTAAACAATGGAACACGAGCTTTAGGAAAATTCGATTCAAAGGCTGACGAGGGTATATTCTTAGGGTATTCGATGCATAGTAAAGCATTCAGAGTTTTTAAAAAATACACTATGATTGTAGAAGAATCGATTCATGTGCATTTTGACAAATCTTCTCCAAAGGAGAAGAGAAAGGTTTTGTCTAATGATGTTACAGGTGTTTTGGAAGAAGCATACTCTAAGGACAAAGAAGATAAAGATAATCAAGGAGTCAATGAGGACCATTATGACTTGCCGAGGACGTGGAAAACCAAGAAAGACCATCCACTCGATAAAGTATTAGGGTGAATTTGAAATGTCAATGATGGGAGTGCTTACCTTCTTCCTGGGATTACATATCAAGCAAATGGACAGTGGCATATTTGTTCATCAATCAAAATACTGCAAAGAATTGCTACGCAAATTCGAAATGGAAAAATGCAAGGAAGCATCCACTCCTATGGCATCCTCATGCTATTTACAAAATGATCACAAAGGGAAAACGGTAGAGGTAACCAAATATCGTGGCATGATAGGCTCGTTATTATATTTAATTGTAAGTCGTCCTGATATTATGTGTAGTGTTTGCATGTGTGCTAGATATCATTGTATGCCTAAGGAATCGCACTTTACTTCTATTAAATATATCATGAGATATTTAAAGGGAACCCTTAATATGGGACTATGGTCCTAGGGATGCCTCACTTTCCTTGGTAGGTTATTCCGATTCTGACTTCGTTGGGTGTAAGCTAGATAGGAAAAGCACTAGTGGAACTTTCCACCTATTATATTTAACTGTGAGTCATCCTGATATTATGTTTAGTGTTTGCATGTGTGCTAGATATCAATGTATGCTTAAGGAAGCGCATTTTACTTTTGTTAAATTATCATGAGATATTTAAAGGGAACCCTTAATATATGACTATGGTATCCTAGGGATGCCTCACTTTCCTTGGTAGATTATTCTGATTCTGACTTCGATGGGTGTAAGCTAGATCTGAACAGCACTAGTGGAACTTTCCACCTATTAGGCAGCTCCTTAGTGTCATGGCATAGCAAAAAGCAATCTTGTGTTGCTTTATCCACCGCCTAAGTGGAATACATTGCCGCCGGTTGGTGTTGTGCTCAAATCCTTTGGATCAAGCAACAACTTATGGATTTCGGTCTCTCTTTCAAGCATCATAAACCTATCCAAGAATCTCATTCTGCATTCTAGAACTAAGCATATAGAGATAAGACACTGTTTAATGGATTAAGTCCAAGCATAACCAATTAACTGCAGTCTGTTTTAGTTTTGCATAAATATAGGAAAAGCGGAACAAGGTATCCGCGACACTGATAAGTGCCAAACATACCTAAATTTCATACACTTTTATGGCACTTATCTTAAGCATAATTGAGAAAAACCAACTTAAAACAATACTTTTTGGATAAAATATCATAATCTTGTATATTTGTGTTTGTATTTCTTTTTTATGTGTTTTGTAGGATTTAGAAAGAAAAAGAAAAGAGAATAAAGACTCATGGTCCAAGAAGAAAAATAAGTCAAACTCAAGGTGCTCAAGTAGGCAGCTAAGCGTGGACCAAGCCATGCTGAGCTGACCTGGACACCAGCCTGACCTGGACACCAGCCTGGCTCGGTGAAACCAACCTGGGACAGACCAAGCTGCTCAAGCAAGCAACTTAACGGACCTACTTGACCGTCCAGCCTAGCACTAACAAAACCTGACACGGTCAGAACTCAAGCTTGGCACGGTCAGACACAAGCCTAGCACACGCCCTAGCTGCTCAAGCAGCAGCTCAGCGGTGACACATGTGTGCTCAGTGGTTAACCAGACACCTGAATAGGTCAACAAGCACCAAGTCACGTCTCAATTAGCACAGTCAAAGCTGCTCAACAAGCAACTTAGCGGTGCCACATGTGTGCTCAGAAGTGTGCACCCAGACTTGACTTAGCCATCATGCAACCATGAAGTCATGCATGACATCATTTCAAGTACCCACCATAGGCTTTTCAGAGTAGCTCACCATAGCTGGTCACATAGCTCACAAATAGCTTTGATGAGTCAAGCTTAAGGAGGTGACAAAGCTACTTGACCAAGTGACCAAACCCATGTGGAAGGGTTTGGTCAGCTGCTGAGCGGTTCAAACAAGCAGCTCAGCGGTACAAGGGAAATTCTATAAATAGGAAGGCATTTCCTTCATTCAAACATGTCTTAATTTTCTCAAGACTTCTACCCTGAAAAACACAATTCTCTTCTTTTATTTTCTTTCTTTGAAGGCTCGGTTCATAGGAGCTTTTTGTAAGTAAGTTTTATAGATTTTAGTTTATAATTCAAGAGGAGAAGGCAAATGAGAAGCAAAATTCCATTTTGTAAACTCATTTGGAACTTAAAGCATCCAATCCTTGGATGGATGGCTCACGCTCCTAACAATTTCATTTGAATGTTGGTTATGTATTTCTACTTCTTCTTTTATTCTAAATTTGAATTTTAATCATTCAAGTTGGTGATTTTGTTAATTTTATTTGTTTGAGAANAGTTCTTAATGCTCTTTTTAGATTGATCACCTAAAAACCGATTTCAAGTCATAAAATTACTTGTCTCAAACACTTAACAAATAAACTAAGAAGTAGTTGTACTACTTAGTTTGTTTTCCAAGTTAAGGATGCTTTTCTTAATATCTTGTATTCATTACTACTTCAATATTAGAGTCGCCAATGATTACGGTGTGACAACCTAGTCTCTTTATGGACATAGTATTGTTTAGTAGTGAATATAAGTGATCATCATTCTACCATTTTAGGACATACACTAAAAGGAGGATTTCAGACCTTGGTGTTTGGAGTTAATCAAAGTAAAACATAAGAACTTGTCTAAGTAGTTCAAATACATAAGAAGTTGAGAAATACTTTCATCATTCAAAATGAT
>NW_017727835.1:224123-232717 GCF_001865875.1 Lupinus angustifolius | reverse complement strand
AATAAAGGTCACTTAACTTTATTATTCTTTTGTTCTTTATTTATTTATTTGTTTCTAACAACTAACTATTCATCACTTTTGTACATTAGAATACCATTAAACCGGTGTTGGAATTTATTCCACAAAACTGAAATGGTATTCCAAGGTACTTAATAATTATGTAATAGGGGATTTCTTCGATACCATTGTACCGGCGTTAGAATTTATTCTAACAAAGCCCAGATGGGGCAAAGAAGGAATAACTTATTCAAATAAGTATTAGAAGTAAGTTGTAACTAGAATATTCTTGAAACCATTATACTAGCGTTGGAATTTATTTCAACAAAGTCGAGATGGCGAACAAAGAATAAAACAGAGTTCACTTACTTAACCAAAATAAAAAGAAAACACATGAAAAGAGAGATATTCTGCTTTCAACAAATTGGTGCCGTTGCCGAGGACGATTTGTTAAGAGGGGAAAAACCTCATCTCTCTAAGAAAAATCTTTCAACAGACACCTATTCAACTCTAGGTGTATTTTGACCTCCTGATACCCAACACCTTCAAAATCCTTAAATCTAGATTTTCTTCCTTTAGAAACCCTAATCCTTAATCTGATTTAATCGATTATCCCTCATAGATGATTGCTTGATTCACAAGATGAGTATTTACAAATATGGTGGAGTGTGGATGTATCAAGAGGACTATTAGACTTCAATTGAGATTTTAGATGAGGATGATGAGGCTATTCTAGCTGAGCAAAACCAAGCATCGCAACCAGATGAGGCTCTTATTATACCTCAAGCACGATCTTTTGGTTTGGCTCATTTTGATGCTATGGTATAACACCTCAATGAGCGCATTGATAATGGAATGCAAGCCATGGAAAATAGGATGCAATTCATGGAATAAAGGCTCATGGCTGAGTTTCATAGACAAGAACTGGAAAATCATACTCGCTTTGATCAGCTTAGCTTCCATTTTAGGACTTTTGGTGGCTTCCCTCAACCACCTCCTAGTAGCTAGTCTAGTTAGGGAAACCATTAGTAGACCTAGTTGGCTTAGTCTAGGGTGTGTGTTTATTTACATCATTGTTGTTCACTTTCTATTTGTATTCACTCTATGTATGGTTTAAATTTTGTTTTCATTGGCTTTTTGGCATATGTATCTTGAATTTTTATTGACTTGCACTTCTATGTTAGAAGTGAATGGTTATTATGTATTACATGTGTTTTTTTTCTTACCACTTATTCAATACATTTGTTATAATTGTTGAACATATATTGAATCTAACTTGTAACACCAAAGAAAATCAAGAAATATTTTATAAATTAGCTGAAATATTTTTTTTAATCGATTAATAACATATGTAATCCATTAGCTGCTACAAAAAAAATTGAAATTTTAGTAAATTCCAAACATGCTTAATTGATTAAGACCATGCATAATCAATTAAGATCATTTATTATTGATTAATCTCTTCACTTTTGGCATATTTTATATTTGTAACATTGTTTGTTGATCATGGAAAAAGAGGGAGGAAGGTTGTTGTCTATATTTTGCATATTTTATGCATTACAAGCTTCCGCAAACATTCAAAGATAAAATGCAGAAACTGAGGGGGTGCAAATTTTCAAGCTCAAAGCAAATCTCAAAACAAGTTGATTGTCTTTCAAGGAGATTGCAATATTTGAAAGAATGGTTTGTCATAATCAAAAAAGGGAGATTGTGAATGCATGTATGCAAGAACTTGATTTTGATGAAGACAAAGCTTAAAGACAAGGACATATCAATAAGTACAATATAAAGGCTCATATTCAAGTTTCAAGCAATGGTCATCAAGACTAGAGTAATTCTTTTATTTTTTGGTCTTGAGATGCTTTCAGTGGGTAGAGTGTAAGTTGGGTGAACCTTATGATAAATCTCACATGATTAGACTATGGGCATATTGAATAAGGAGGTTTCATTACATAACATGACTTAGGAGTATTTAGCATGCTTACATGATTTTGGGCATTAACACTTATATCCTTCTCAAAGTCAGGCATCATGCATCAATCATTCATGTTAGAGGTTCATGCATAATTAACTAACTCTTTTCATAAAAACATTAATCGATTAACACTTTGATTAATCGATTAAGTCTTTGTAAATGGGAAACCCGATATTCGATTAAGGACATGGTTAATCGATTAAGTCAATTTTTGTTTTGGAATTTTGGTTGTTTTAAAGAAACTTTAATCAATTAATTAGTTATTTAATCGATTTTCCACAATGGAACAATTATAAACTGAATGGTATTTTCCCATCCTTTCCAGTGACAAAAAACATAACAACAATTTTTACACTTACAGAAACTTAATGCAAGATTGATACACATTTTTCAAGAGTAATTTCTGAAAATAGAAAGAAACTTTAATGTGAAAAAGATAGAGTTTTGCGAATCTTTGGGGGGAAATTCATACCTTGACAGTTTTCAAATATTTTCCTTTTGTGAACCTTAATCATTCATATTCATCTTTGAGTTTGTGAGATTCATCATAGGATAGTTTGTTCTGATTGTTGGTGTGTGATTATCACATTGCAGGTGCAATATAACTTTGTACACATCTTTTAAAGGCGGTTTGTAAACTTGTTTCTTTGAAGGGTGTAAGGTATCATCTAGGAGGTCTCATTGGGTATACTTGGTTATAAGTAATGAGGATCCATTAGAACCTAGGTCAAAGATAAATCTTGCTGAAAGAAGTGTTTTGTATAAACATTTGATTTTTCTAGTGAAGTAAATCTCCCAAGATCAGAAGGAGAGCCCTAGATGTAGATTGGAAGTGGATTAGAAATCAAACCAGGATAAATTGGTTTTGTCATCTTCTCTCTTACCCTACTCTTTCACTTGCATGCATATATCATATTTTCGCTTTATTTAGTAGCCTTCTTTTAGAGATAATTGCATATGTCAATCTACTTTGTTAATCACTTTCTGTAATTTGTTGAAAAGCATATTAGATTAGTTAAATAATTTCTTTCTTGTTGCATCAAGAACAAAAATATTTTCAAAGAAACCATCAAGCTAATCGAATAGGCCTTCATTTAATCGACTAATTTCTACTCTATATTAATTGATTAAGCAACCTTTTAATCGATTAAAAATAGTAGTTTTTGAGATTATCTTTTGTATTTTGAATCAAGTTTAATTGTTACTTGAACCACTGATAAGTGCCAAAAATACCTAATTTTTATACACTTTTCATGGCACTTATCCTATGCAAAAATGTGAAACCCAAATTTATTCAACACTTTTTAGATAAATTTTGTGTGTTTGAATAACATATATTTTGATCACCTCTTGTCCAAGTTTCCCTTGAATTTTGTAGGAAATTGATTAAAAAGAATTAATCCAAAAGATAGCCAAGAATTCATGCCAAATCACAAGCCAAAAATTCAAAAAAAGAAATATTCAAAACAAACAAGTTAAGCATGGCATGATGTGTGCTTAACTTGCCACCAAAAAGATGACTTAGGCTTGAAGAAATATACCTTTCTTTACCTTTAAAGCTTATCTAGAATTGAAGAACTCATGCCAAAAGTTCCAAGTAACCAACTAAAATCAACTCAAGAATCATTGAACAAAGGTTGCTTCGAGTTGAAGAAAGGTAGGTTCCTTCACCGTGAAGGAACCAGGCAGCCAGGCGTGGGAAAAAAGGGGCCAGATGCCCAGGTCAGAAAACCTAGCCATGAAGAAAGCTTGGCCAACTCATCAAGCTTCTTGCTTCTTCATTACTTGAAGACCAAGCACATGACCTCATGAATGACATATGTTC
Organism: Lupinus angustifolius; assembly: GCF_001865875.1. NCBI lineage: Eukaryota > Viridiplantae > Streptophyta > Magnoliopsida > Fabales > Fabaceae > Lupinus > Lupinus angustifolius. The sequence continues at coordinate 228,920 of NW_017727835.1, read as the reverse complement.
TGAACAACCAAGTAGAAGGTGTCAACATGCATGTAACATAGCCCACAATAGGTTGTCCAAGCTAGCTGGCCAAGATGGGACAAGCTGCTGAACCACTAGCTTTAGGTGTACCAAACCACCTGACTAGGGTGCTGGGCGGCCTAGAAAGGGGGCCAGGCAGCCCTCACATTGCCTAGAAAAGCCACACCCATTCCTTCACTTTAGTATTGTCAAAAAGTTGTAAATTGTTCGTATTCCATTTCGGTTCTCTCTCTTTTGAGGTTGTTCTTAGGTTGTTCTGAGGCTGTTCTTAGGATTTTATTTCATAGAAATTCAGAGGGAATGGAGTTGACAAATGAGGTGCAAAAATATGATTTTGTAACCTCATTTGGAACCAAAAGAATATCATCCTTGGATAGATGGCTCGTGCTCCCGCACATTGATTTGGATTATGATATAACGTTATTTTTTTTCTTCATTTGTATCATATTTTGAATTCAATACATTCAAGTTAATACTTTTGGTTAAGTTTTGATTCTTTAAGAAGTTCTTAATGCGGTTTTAGCTTGATCACCTAAAACTTGATTTAAAGATCCAAAAATGCTTCTTCTTAAAGTGTTGACAAGTGAACTAATAAGTCTTAGTTCACGTGCCAATTTAAAGCATCTATTTTAAGCAACTTGTATTCAAGGCTAAACAATGTTAATGAGCCTGAAGTATGGTGTGATAACTTGCTCCAATGAGTGACAGTTAAGTATTGTTTAGTCTATTATGCAAGGTTTGAAAATCATCTTAGCATACTAGGACACCAGATGGGGGATTTAGAAATGATGTTTGGAATTTAATCAAAAGTATAACACATAACTTGTTAATGTTTTCAAAATCATTTCAATCTAGAATTAATTCCATATTTCAAACTATTTTTTTCCTCTTGAATTTGTAAATACTTAGTTTCTTTACTTTTTCATGTTTTTGAATTGATAAAAACACCAAAATAACTTTATATTTTACTTTATTACTTTTGACAAAATATACAAAGTATGAGTACATTTCTATTAGGAAATTCTCTATGGTTTGAGATAACCCTATACTATACCACAATTGAATCTTGAAAGAGATGCAAGTGTAAAACAGTGAAGTGTTAAACTTTATAAATTTTATTTGTTGATTAAAGATTCCTAAAAGCATAAGTTCAAACCAATTATTGGCTTGTAACTTTGTACATAGGAATAATATGCAAAAAGTGCAATCCTATCAATGGATTGTTACTTGACAATAAAAGGATGATGAATAATAATCTAACCGCTAATATTTATTTCCAGTAATTTATTTTCCACAAACTAACATTTACTTTGTGTCATTCATATTTTCACAACTAACATTTATATATTGCTTTATTCCTTATACCAACCCTTCGAAAGAAGTGCTACAGTTAACTTCTAACTTTATTTCTTTTGTTCATTTTATTATTCATTGATACCAACCTTTTGTAAGAAATGGTATGTTTAAGTTTATAAAATGAGACGGACCTTTATGGTATGGTTAATTTAATAAAATGACCTATTTAATCGATTAAGGAGAAAAGGATAATCGATTATAAGCACAGTCTTAATCGATTAACACAAAAACAGAAACTATTTTAATCGATTAATAGAAACAGTATAATCGATTAACACAGGAATATTAATCGATTAAACAGAACCAGTAAGCAATTACAGAAGCAATTAAATGCAGAACAATTAACCGATAATAGAACGAATATAGAGGTTACAGATTTGTATATTAGAATAGCATCCAGTACAGCAAATGAACAGAATGTATCAATTGAATCCAATATACAAATTAATCGATTGAAAACAGTAAAGAGAGAGAGAGAAAACAAATCCTGCAACGCGAATTTTTATCCTGGTTCGTTTGCTGTCCACTGCAAACTACATCCAGGCCTCCCGGCTGACTTGGGAGATTTCCTTCACTATAATCGAATCAATGTAATTTACAAACACATTATCCAATTACAACACTTAGCAAATGACAAGAAATCAAAGAAACTATTCAATGGTTTGACTCCCTTCCTACCGACAAAGAAAACGTTTCTTTCGGCGTAGCCCCAGCCAAAGAATCTCTCGTTCTTTCCTTTTCTTACACTCTAAGCTATGAAGAAACACTCAATCTCTAACGGTGATAAGACACCAAGAGATTCCCTTTACAACAATTACAAGAGTAAAATAAAGCTATTACAAAGCTCAAATATAACAAGAAGGCTTTACTCTAATGCACATCTAACACAAACTCATGTGAAATGACAAGTATTAGTTATGAAAACAGAAGTTACAGAATCATAAAACTTCATGAAAAAGCATCAAAATATGCATGAACATGTGAGGGAAAACATGAGAGATTATAACATGAAATGCACTCAATCCTAAAGCAAGGAATCTCTCATTTCTAAACTCACTAATGCACTTAACAAATAGATGCAACAATTAACACGTAAAATGCTCTAACTCTCTAATAAATGCAACATGCAACTTATGAGATTAATTCTGAAAACGCAGTTTATAAAGAATCAGTCCAGAACCCCAGATAATCGATTAAATGCCAACTTAATCGATTAACGGGACTAAAAATCATAACTGATTTAGTTTTTCAGTTCCAACAACTTAACAAACATTTGGGTTAATCGATTAACGTAATGCCTTAATCGATTAACAGCATTAAAAAAAACGTGTTCCAGTAGCAACCACTTTACACAGCAGTTGGGTTAATCGATTAAAGGATTGGTTAATCGATTAACAGTAAATAAAATGTGTATTTTAAAACACAAAACATCAAATATGTTATGCACTTAGATAATACATGTTTAACACTTAGTTTTATGCCTAGAATGCACATATACATGTATTTATGCAATGCATGAACATATTATGAATGAACATATCTCATGGATGAAATGATTTAAAAGATTAATGCATATGAGACATGTATTAGGTGCCCTAAGCCTTCGACTCAACTTAAACTAGAATCTAGTCTAAGCCTAGTACCAAACAAAGACTTAAGCACGTTGATTTGTTGGTGATCTTCAAGCTCTTTTAGGCACAAGTTGTCCTCATCAAAACCATGACATTCAAGGAGAGCTTTCCAAACTGTTCCTCTTGACATGCACACTTTCAAGACTGACCTTTATGGTATGGTTAAAAGGAACCCGAAAAGGGAGTTAATAAATAAAGTCAATAAACAAATTGTTCATCACTCATCACTCTTAATTAAATAAATAAGTTGCACACTAAGAAAACCTTTTCAACAAGTGACACATTTTATTGTTGAGGGGGGAGTCCCAGTGTAGAATCCACTTTCAACAACCACCTATTCACCGCCGTCAAACTCACTAACGTTTGGTCACTGACAGTTGAAAGTAGGCTTCTACACTATCCCACTACCTATATATTTGTTTAGTGTAACACAAATCATGCATAACTAACTGTTAGGTATCAGTGACAGAATACATCTAGAAGGGGGGTTGAATAGGTGTCGCGGTTCCCACTTACTGCTATTTGCACCAAAGCCCTATTCTGGAAAATCACACAGTTAATCGATTAAAGCTATGACTTAATCGATTAAGTCGCATAGAATTCGTAGTTGCTGAAAGACTCAATTACACAGCTAGTTATAGATTATACAGAAATGATATAGCAGATATATTTGAACACAAATGATCTTTATTTGACAGTAATACTATATTCAAAATATTAGCTACAAGAGGCAATTAAAAGCTACTTAAAACAGTAAAGAGATAAGGGAAAGAAACAGCATGCAACAAGGTTTTTATACTCGTTCGTTTTGTGGTCAACAGCAAAACTACATCCAGTCCTCCCCTCTGATCTGGGAGATTTTCCTCATTAAAATTGAAGCCAATGTATCTTACGTACACACTTTCAATTACAAGACCTTGAATGCTACCTTCTTGAATTACCAGAACCTCTACCTTGGTTTGACCTTACCCAATCGCCTAGGAAAACCTTTCCTACGATCCAGCCCCAGCCAAGAGTATGTTCTAAACTCAAGAACTCCAAGTCTTGGTGAAGACTCTCTGATCTTGTTGGTGGTACAACACCAAGAGACGACTTTCCTTGTTACACAAATAACACAAAAAATAGTGTAATGTGAAGGACAAAATAGCTCAAATATTACAAGAAAGAACAAGCTATAAACCCAATACAAATCTCACAATTACTAAGAATATGTATAAGATCATAATCATGAAGAAACATGTAATTTCTACTCTTAAGAAATCTCTAAACAGTAATGAAAGAATCATGCAAGAACAAGATAGAATGATGAACACATTTGATAATATGCAATGGATGACATGTTAATCCTTAAGCATAATACTATCTCACTTCTAATCTCACATACAATTCTCTATGCCTATATGACATACAAAGAATACGAAAATATGCAACTTCATAATTCTAAATTGAATGAATGAATGTTTTTAAGCATTGTGTAAAAACACAGTTTATATAGAAAAGTTGTTTTGCACCCAGTTAATCAATTATGTTGCATGTTAATTGATTAACGGGCTGTTAGAGAGTAATTGAATTCTGTTTTTCAGTTATCTATTGAAACTGTTAAAAAATGTTTTTCACGTTAATCGGTTAAAGCTCACTTACTCGATTAACTGGCATATTTTCAGTTAAGATGTTAATTGGTAAACTACCTATATGTTATGCTTATCAACTATACATGTTTTACCTTTATGTTATGCCTAAAATGCACAAATAACATGTATGATTAATGCATGAACATATAATAAACTAG
>NW_017727835.1:218890-224023 GCF_001865875.1 Lupinus angustifolius | reverse complement strand
AGTCTAGACATGAAGCTCTTGAATCTTTGGCATGTTGATTTAGTGAGTTGTCTTTAAGCTTTAACTAAGTTCTTTGTCTTCATCAAAACAAAGGCAAGCTAAGTGCTCTCTTGACATATTGCATTTTCAATCTCCCCCTTTTTAATGATGACAAACTCAACACCAAATTTTGTTTTGATGCGTAGCTTGAATAATCACATAATGCATGGTTTTTTATTTCAAAGTTAAAGCGCATAGCTAGACAACGGGAGCAGAATATTATTTACAATATGCACACATTAAACAACAAAACAACCTTTCTCCCCCTTTTGACATTATCAAAAAGATAAACTAAATGAAATTTTGGTCAAAAGTAAGAAGAGATATGAAGTGAACTCAAACTATAATTAATCAATTAATGTTGGGAATATAATTAATTAACCAGTTGATGAAAGAATTGAACAAGTGCACACATTTATCAACATTTAATTGATTAAAATTGCAGGTTAATCGATTAAACCAACAGAATACAGTAATATGACAGATTTAATGGCATGGACGGTTATACATGAACCAATCAAGCATGGAATGATCAAGCATTTACATTATAGCATTCAAACAGTAGGCTCAATCAAACATAAGATATTCATATAACCAAGCATGATCAAGAACCATTAAACATGCAATCATGCTATATTTGACATATATAAGCAAAATGAAACCACAATAGGGATGATTTAAGTTCAAATGGCATGCATATCAAGTCATAAAATTGCAGTGATAGTTAGAATTAATATCTAGAAAGCAAAGAGAAAATATGTCTCGAAATTACAAAGCAGCATAAATCCTGAAAATTAGCGATATAGAAGGACTAAACCTTGGGCAATATAAGATGTAAGGCCTTCTAATCTAGGGATGCGAGGAGGATCTCTATCATCAGGTACGGTCAGACTACTATCACCCCAGATGAGGAATCTCAGCTTCTCAAACTCTGCACAAAACCTCTCATTCTGTGCCTCAGCAGTATTCTGGACAAAGGTCCTCATAGCCTGATAGTGGTTGTCGATGTAAGCAACCTGACGCTCCTCAAATTGTTCCAAATCAGTGTGGTAGGAGTCCTTCAAAGACTGAAAGTGTAAGTCCATTCTGTTGTTCAGCCTTTGCTCCATGGCATCCAACTAAGCTAATCCAAAGGATGATTCCTACAGTGCAGTTCCAAATGGCTCCCCCTGAGTTTCTGCATTAGTCTGATTTGTACTAGCCTGATCCTCATCATCAGATAGCTCCAAATCCACTATAGTGAAATCTTCCTAGTATTGCCAAGTACTTCCACACTTGTAGATACCCATCTTGTGGATAAGGCTTTCACCAACAAGGTGATATTTATCATATTTCTCTGTGACGATGGTGTCAGTTATGTCAATATGCAGATAGTCAATAATTCTCGATATGAAGATACTGTATGGCAACAATTTGGATTGCGATGTAGAGACATTATACATGACCTTCAGAATTTCTTCAAGCCAATTAACCATTATATTCTCCTTCACAGAATACATGAATTTCAAATCATTGACAGTAGGTTGTGCATGATTGGTGTTCCTCTGAATCAAGATGTAGGCAATCAAATAGTGAAGCAAGCTATTCTCTACAGATAAAGAACTAGCTTTAGCCAGTTCTCCCTGGACATACAGATGGGGACCTCTCAAACATTATTTATATACCTCAACAGCATCGAAATCAGCAAGGCATTCACAATCACCTACGCTAACATAAGTAGTGGATAAGCCACCCACATTCATAAAAATGCTACTATCCATCTCAAACAGATTTCCCGAAATCATAGACCACTATCTACCATCCTTATACCGGAAGTTAGAGTAAAATTCCCTAATCAAAGCGGGGTACAGATTACCCGTTAATTCCAAAAACATTACCGCTCCCTGAAACTGCATACCTTGTAGAAATTCGAAATTTTGTTCTGCCATCCAAGTAAGATCATCATACCTTATGTATGTGGGTTTCCTTCCTAGAAATTTGGACAACTGATTCTCCTGAAGTATGAGTGAGTAGTAAGGGTCTCCACGGTCGTGCCTCAGGTTTGGATTTAAAGATAAAGTAGTACGAGGCCTACGAGTGCGATGAGCAGTTGTCATGAACCTCTTTGAACATCCTCTTTCCATTTTTTATTGAAAACCATCAGTAATGAGAGGAGAAGAAGGATAACAGAGGGAACCTAGAGCTTGGGGTTTGGAATTGGGAATGGGATTTCTTGGGAAATAGAGAAACGAATTGGATGAATTAAGGTGCAAAAATGGGTAAAGGTGTGGTTTAATACTTCTATTAAGCTAAGATTTTGAGCTTGCTGATTGCATTTGAGATTTTCAAAGAAAAGGAGGAAGAGAGGGTTTGAAAAAAGTGGTAAAAACGCTTCTGATTCTAATATATATGTTGCCGTTAATCGATTAAGTGTTTCATTTAATCGATTAAACAGTGTAAAAAATTTCAGGTTTTCGGAAGAAAAATGAGCCCAGGTAATCGATTAAAATGGATCTTAATCGATTAAAATTAGTGAAAGATGACAATTTTTGCTACTGCAACTCATTTTAATTGATTAAAAAGGATAGTTAATTGATTAACTTGCATCAGATTTGCAGAATCAAGAGGTTTTTAAAAAGCATGTAAAGATTTCTAATAATTATCAAGCAGTTTTTACTCAATCCCATATACATTGTCAGCTTGTCACACAAGATCATGAGTCATAATAGGAATATAATGCATTCACAACAATTATACATTTTGAAGCATAGAAGACATTAATCATGCGAAACATATAATAACATTTTTAGACTATTTTAATCAATATAATTTTCATCAAGAATTCCAAGTTCTCTTCAAAGAACATAGAAGGTATCTCGTGAGAGAGGCGTGGTGAAACTATCAGCCAATTGCTTAGATGTTTCAACAAATTCAAGCACACAATCGCCTTTTTGTACATCGTCACGCAAGAAATAATGTCTAATTTCAATATGCTTGGTTCTAGAAAGCAAAACTGGATAGGTTCTCGAATGCAAAACGAGATTCTTGGATTGTATTATCACATTTTATAAGGATCTTTTCTAGATTAAGTCCAAAGTCCTTAAGTTGCTGCTTCATCCATAGGATATGAGCGCAACACACACTGGCGGCAATGTATTCCGCTTCGGCGATGGACAAAGCAACATAAACTTGCTTTTTTACTATGCCATACAACTAAGGAACTGCCTAATAAGTGACAAGTCCCACTAGTTCTCTTCCGATCCAACTTACATCCCACCAAATCGGAATCGGAATACCCTACCAAGGATAATGAGGCATCCCCAGGATACCATAATCTCATATTAGTTGATCCTTTTAAATATCTCATGATTTGTTTTACAGCAGTATAATCTGAATCTTTAGGCAAAGTTTAAAATCTAGCACACATACAAACACTAAACATAATATCGGCACGACTCGAAGTTAAATACAATAATGAGTCGATAATCCCACGATATTTGGTTACCTCGATTGCTTTTCCTTTTTCATCTTTATCTAGATAGCATGAGGACACCATAGGTGTCGAAGCTGAAAGTGCAAAGTGTCAAGAATAGCACTAACATGTCTTTGCCTGTGTTTTGATGAAGACAAGGTTTTAACAAAGCTTGAAGATGGCTCGACAATCAATAGGCCTCATGTTCATTTGGTCATGTCTAGACTAGGATATAAATTGAGTCTATAATCTAAGTAGTCTGGGATGTGTGCTGTAGTAAGTGAGTATAGGTTAGGTGAACCTAGATGCTAGTCTCTTAAGCCATCTTAATTGACATATCATATTCATGACATACATCATCTATTTAATTGTATGTTCATGCATCTATCATACATGTTATATGTGAATATTAGGCATAATATAATTGGTAAAGCATGTATATATATTGTGCATAACATATGACAAGTTTACCATTTGAAACATATGCATAATTGTTCCAGTTAATCGATTAATGTGGTAACTTAATCGATTAACTCAACTGCTTTTCTTTTAAATATGTGTTTTCTGTTTTAACTGAATTCTGTGTCATTTTGTTGCCCCGTTAATCGATTAAATGGAAGCCTTAATCGATTAACTAGTCTATTATGTGTTATAACTGAAATATGTTTTAACTCTTTAACTGTTTTTGCAATGAATGTAACCACTTATTCTCCATGCTATAAATTCAAGGCATCACTCAGAAACCCATAGCATTACATTCTATTGTATAGGGTTGTTTATAGAGCAGTTTGCATACGTGTTTTACTATGTTTTTGCAGGAGAGTTGCATGCGTGAGAAGAGATATTATGTTGTTTTAATTGTTGTCATATGCTTATTGTTTTTGCATAATTTCGTATCCATTCTTATCTTGCTCACATGATCATGCATTAGATTTTGTTAGAGAGATATCATTTGTATATTGATATTGATTAACTAATTTGAACATTGATGGCTTAATTGGTGAGTAAAAGGGTTAATCTTTGAGTCTTTATCTTGTAATATTTTAAGCATTATTGTGCTTAGTATACCTTGTTGTTTAACGTGTTTTTTGTGTAGTCTGGATTTGTCTCTTGGTGTGAGATCACCACAGAGATTGAAATTCTTCACCAAGGCTAGGAGGTCTTGATTTGAGGATAAGAATCTTGGCTGGGGCTAGTTCGCGAGAAAGGTTTTCTCAAGAGGCGTAGAGTCAAACCAAGGATTTAGAGATCCTAGATTTCAAGAAGGGAGCGTCCTATGTGCTTGTAATTGAATTGATATTTGTATCCATTTTTCAATATTGTGAAGAAAGAAAATCTCCCTGATCCAGAAGGGGAGGCGTAGATGTAGTTTACAGTGGACCGCAAATGAACCAGGATAAAAATCCTTTTTGCACTGTTCTTTCTCTCTTTATCTTCTTTATGTTTCTTGCCATTATAAATTGAATCTGTAATTGAAAAATTGGATATTTGTTTCAATTACTATGCAATTTGCCTATCTGATCATTTTGTTCTGTACAATAGTTAATCGATTAAACCCTGATGTTAATCGATTAATTAGATTGTTTTCCAGCAGTTGGGTTTTGGTTCAAGAAGTAGTGATTGTTAACCGCTACACCTATTCA
>NW_017727835.1:212119-218790 GCF_001865875.1 Lupinus angustifolius | reverse complement strand
TAGACCACTGATACCTAACAAGTGGTATCAGAGCTAGTACGACGTGCTAGCTCAACCGCATCTGCATGATCCGAAGGGAATTAAAATGGGTTCCACCAACCCCTTTGGTGATGATGGCGCATCCATTAACCGCCCTCCCGTATTCGGTGGCGAGGGTTAAGCCTACCGGAAATTCCAAATGAAAATATTCATTTGGGAATCCGTAATCAGTGGCCACTTCGCCCCACTTCACTTAGTGGATGGCAAACCAAAAGAAAAGCCAAAAAGCTTATGGACCGATGAGGAGCGCAAAAAGGTCCAATTCAACCTTGGTGCCAAGAACATCATTACGTTGGCCCTATCCTACAATGAATTCTTTCGGGTGTCCCAATGTCAAAATGCCAAGGAAATGTGGGACACTTTAGAACTGACTCACGAAGGCACTAGCGAAGTCAAGCGCGCCCAGTTAAATGCGCTAACTCACGAATATGAATTGTTTCGTATTCTACTGAGTGAATCAATCAGCGATATGCAAAAACGATCCACTCACATCATTAACCATCTTATCGCTTTAGATAAGGTGTTTACCAAAGGAGAGCTCACTAATAAAGTCTTACGATGTCTTGACAGGAGATGGGAACCTAAAGTAACAGTAATCATGGAGTCCAAGGATCTAGACTCCATGCCTTTGGCAACACTCTTTGGAAAGCTTCGGGAGCATGAGATAGAGCTTGGGCATCTGACAATGCATGAGGAGTCTGATCGCAAAAAGAAGTTGAATCTCTCTCAAAGATTCAACATCACAACCCATTGAAGAGATAGATAATGAAGACTATGATTCAGACATTGACGAGGAAACGCTAAACCTCCTAGTACGAAAATTTGGAAATTTCTTGAAGAAGAAAGGAGGACTTAGACGATTCCAAAAGAAAGAAGCGCAAGAATCAACAAAGAAAGGCAAGACAAAAGAGCGCTTCACTTGCCATGAGTGTGGTAAGCCAAGACACATGAAGTATCAGTGCCCTACTTACCTGAAAAGAGTTGATTTAGAGAAGAGCAATCCCCAGGACTTCAAATCAAAGAAAGCATACATCGTCTGGGATGTACCGGAGGAAGAAACAACATCAAGCACCTCGGATGAAGAGGAGACCGCGAAGTTGTGCTTCATGAATATTACAGATGAGGCTTGCGGATCAGGTAACAAGGATACTTCAGATGAGGTATACTTTGACACATCCTCTTCTTCTTCTGAATCTCCCTCATATGAAATATTATATAGTGCTTATGTTGAGATGCATGAAGAACTTAAAAAATTACCAAACTTAAGTAACGAGGGAAAAAGAGTAATTTTGCTAAACCAACAAAAAATAATTCAACTACAGAAATAATTAGATGAATTAAAATTGGAAAGAGAAACATTAGATCTAAATTTTTTTCTTGCGCTTCATGTGATTGCTCAAATAATAACTTATGTCAAAATGCTACTTGTGAGTCTTGCAAGGGCTTGAAAAACGAAAATTTTAAACTGAATGAAAAACTCGCAAAACTCACAAATAGTAAAAACCAATTAGACACCTTGCTTAGTAAAACAAGAAATGTAGGTGACCATACTGGATTAGCATATGTTCCCCCATCCCATAAAAATAGACCATATAGGAGACCTCTAACACGTCAATATAGAAATTCAAATAAGCAAAATAGAGTTCCTACATGCCATTACTGTGGTACTTATAGTCATACTTCTCATTCTTGTTATATCAGGAGATATGGGATACCCAGTGGTGTTTACGCTTGGATAAGAAAGGGAGATAACTCCCAAAGGCATTATCATTCCCCTCTAGAGAAGTAAAGGGAAACCATAAGGAGCTCTAACATCTGGAAGATCATCACACCCTCATACCTTCGAGATTCCAAATGGCTAATCAAGGTATATTCTTCATCTTCACCATGAAATCAATTGGGGTTTCTTCGGTATGGGTCATGTTCGTTCCATATGGGTTTATGTAGGGGCATAAACATTAGGTTATCGGAATGAAGCCATGACCATTAGGACTTCCGCGTTCAATCTATGGATTAAAGAAAGGAGACGGAGAAATTCTTCAACAAGTGGTATCAGAGCCACCCCAATTTGATTCATGAGTGAAATTAGGATTCTTGCTTTTCTTCCCCAAAATTTGAATTGATTTAGGGTTTTGGTGTTTTCATTTATGCCATGGGTCGATTAGGATAGACATTCATGCTTTTCCATATGAATATAGATGGATTCGAAATGTATGAATATTGTTTTTTTTCTGTTATTTTCTTGCATTTTTGGGTAATTTTTCGAAGAATAGCGATGCAGAAATCGCAATGTTCGTGTTCTGTCGTAGTGCTCTCGCTCAAGCGAGAGTGTCTCGCCCAAGCAAGAGTGGCTCACCCAAGCGAGAGCTAAATAGAAGCATTGGCTTCTATTACGCTTAAGCGAGAAGATCCTCGCCCAAGCAACAGCTCGCCCAAGCGAGTGTACGGGCGGCATAAGGCTCGCCCAAGCGAGAATGTCTCGTTCAAGCTAGAGCCAAACAGAAGCATTGGCTTCTATTGCGCTCAAGCGAGAGTATCTCGCCCAAGCGAGAGTACGATAAAGTTTATGGGGCTTTGGTATCTTTGTGCATTGTTTTTTTTTTTAATTGTTATTTGGTTGTCCATTAAGGTTGTCTGTTATTTCAAGTGAGCCAATTGAAGTGAAATGTCGCCAAAGTGACCTGTCTCATGGATATAACTCATAAGGAATATTAGATGTAAGTGTGTATTATTATTCATGCGAGTATTAGTTGGCTCAAAGGAAAGCTGATACTTGGCCAAAGATCATACACACCTGTGAAGATAAACAAGTTATAATTCTAAAGTTTTTAAACATGTGATTGATGAATCAATCCAAAGAGGGATTCGTCAGTTGACATGCCTTATTATAAATGTTTGATCATTACAACAAGAGTATCACTTGCAGTTGATATCACTATCCAAAGACTTGATACTAATGGTGCACTAGGTATCTTGGTTTGGACATACCATTGTTTAAGCATGTTGATAATTTTAAGTTGTGAGCATAATTCAGCTACATCAATTGCTTCTATATCTGCAAATTTGAATTCAGTTCCAGTCTTAATGGAGAAAATTTTAAGGACTGGAAAGAGAACATGGAAATTGTTCTTGGCTGCACGGATCTGGACTATGCATTAAGGGTAGAGCAACCCCCTTCTCATACGGAATCCAATGCCTCTGAAGAGATGAAGGATTATGAGAAGTGGGATCGCTCTAATCGCAGGAGTCTAATGATTATTAAGCGCGGCATTCCAGAGGTCTTTAGGGGTACAATCTCAGATGAGATAAACAATGCCAAAGTTTTCCTTGCTGAGATTTAAAAACGCTTTGCAAAGAGCGATAAGGCGGAAACAAGTACTCTATTACAGAACTTGATTTCCATGAGGTATCAAGGCCAGGGAAACATAAGGGAATACATTATGGGAATGTCCAATATTTTTTCAAAACTTAAGGCCCTTAAGCTTGACATGTCGGAAGACTTGCTCATTCATTTGGTCTTACTGTCTCTTCCTGCACAATTCAGTCAGTTTAAGATTTCTTATAACTGTCAAAGGGAGAAATGGAATCTTAATGAGCTCATTTCATTTTGTGTGCAAGAAGAGGAAAGATTGAAGCGAGAGAGGACTGAAAGTGCCCATTATGTTACTACCTCTAAAGACAAGGGCAAAAGGAAAATCACTTCAGAGCCCAAGAATGAAGCTGCTAAGGGTTCAGTGCAAAAGAAACAGAAGCAGGATGATGTCTGTTTCTTTTGCAAAGCAACTGGACATCAAAAGAAGAAATGTGTAAAGTATCACGCCTGGCGTGCTAAGAAAGGTACATACTTTGGTTTGTTCCGAGGTCAATTTAACTTCAGTACCTGGAAACACCTGGTGGTTAGACTTCGGTTTAACTTCTAACATCAGTGTTTCAATACAGGGTTGCCTGAGCTACCGAAAGCCTAATTATGTTGAAAGATACATCTACATTGGCAACGGAAAATTACAAGAAGTGGAAGCTATAGGGCATTTTATATTGTTATTATGTACTGGTTTTTATTTAGATTTGAAAGACACTTTTTTTGTACCATCTTTTAGACGGAATTTAATTTATGTTTCTTATTTCGACAAATTTGGTTATTGTTGTTCATTTGGAAACAATTCGGTTCAATTGTCTTTAAATTCAAATGTTGTTGGAACTGGTTCACTTATGTTAAATGACAATCTTTATATGCTAAATACTGTAACTGATTATAGCGAAACCCTGAATGTGGAATCACGTGGTACTAAGCGTAAAATTGAAAATAATAATTCAGGTGCATTATGGCACAAGCGCCTAGGTCACATTTCTCAAAAGAGAATTGAGCATATTGTGTCAAATGGAATTTTGGATTCCATTGACTTCACAAACCTTAGTGTTTGTGTCAAACGCATAAAAGGAAAACAGACCAAACAATTGAAATATGGTGCATATAGAGCTTTGGACGTCTTAGAATTGATGCATACGAATATTTGTGGGCCATTCCCTACGGCTTCCTGAAATGGTCAACGATATTTCATATCATTCATAGACGATTATTCTCGTTATGCATACATTTTTCTAATTCATGAAAAGTCCCAATCGGTGGACGTGTTCAAAACTTTTAAGGCTGAGGTTGAAAATCAACTCGGAAAAAGGATTAAGTGCGTCAGATCTGACCGTGGTGGTGAATACTACGGTAGATATGACGGTTCAGGTGAACAACGTCCAGGGCCTTTTGCCAAATACATAAAGGAATATGGTATAGTCCCACAGTACACCATGCCAGGATCGCCTAGCATGAATGGTGTGTCTGAAAGACGAAACCGAACTCTTAAGGACATGGTAAGGAGTATGATTTGTCACTCTACCTTACCAGAGTCACTCTGGGGAGAGGCACTTAAGACAACAGCTTATATTCTTAATAGGGTACCAACTAAGGCAACTGCTAAAACACCTTATGAGCATTGGACTGGGCGAAAGCCTAGTCTAAAGCATTTTCATGTGTGGGGATGTCCAGCTGAGGCAAGGCGTTATAGGCCTCATGAAAAGAAATTGTACTCCCGTACATTGAGCAGTTATTTTATTGGTTACTCTGAAAAATCAAGGGGTTATAAATTTTATGACCCAAGTTTGAAATCCATATTTGAGACGGGTACAGCCACGTTCTTTGAGGATATTGAGTTTGAGGGGGAAGATAAGGTTAGAAACTTTGTCTTAGAGGAAGAATCTGTATCTATTCTAGATGCGATTCATATGGTTGCTTTTGATGAAGCAAATTTGGAACCTCCTCAAGACATAGCTGATGAAACCTTCCCTGCTCAAGGTGAGTTAGTAATTCATGAAGGTAAAACTCAAAACCCTCAAGAACAAGGACAAGAGTTTCAAGAGCCAATAGCTTTGCGTAGATCCACTAGAGAAAGGAGAAATGCAATTCCGGATGATTACATTTGCTTTCTCCTGGAACATGAGGGTGATGGCTTAATGGACAATGATCCATTAAACGTTCGTGAAGCCATCCAAAGTTCCAATTCGGAAAAGTGGATTGAAGCAATGAAAGAGGAGTATAAATCCATGCAAGACAATAAAGTTTGGGAACTTGTCCCATTACCAGAAGGTAAGAAACCCATTGGTTGCAAATGGATTTTTAAGACCAAGTAATGGTAATGTGGAGAGGTATAAGGCGCGTCTTGTAGCTAAGGGTTTTACTCAGAAGGAAGGGATTGACTATAAAGAGACTTTCTCTTATGTTTCAACGAAAGACTCTCTTAGGACAATCATGGCTCTTGTAGCACATTATGATTTGGAGCTTCATCAGATGGATGTCAAAACAGCTTTTCTAAATGGGAACATTAATGAAAAGATTTATATGGTGCGACCAGAACACTTTATAACGGGAGACCGAAATAATATTGTTTGCAAATTGACAAAATCCATCTATGGGCTAAAACAGGCATCTCGTCAGTTGTACCACAAATTTCATGAGGTGATTCTCTCTTTTGGTTTTAAGATGAATTCAGTCGAAGATTGTGTGTATCATAAGTTCAGTTGGAGCAAGTATATTTTCTTTCTCTTGTATGTGGATGACATACTTTTTGCCACTAATGATGTGGGTACCTTATTAGAAACCAAGAAATTTCTATCCAGTAATTTTGAAATGAAGGATCTTGGTGAAGTTTCGTTTGTATTAGGAATTCAGATTCACCGAGACAGATCATTGGGCATTCTGGGATTATCACAAAAGAGCTATATAGAAAAGGTACTTGAAAGATATGGCATGCAGGACTATAAAACAATGGATACTCCAGTTGCTAAGGGAGACAAATTTAGTCTCAATTAGTGCCCTAAAGAAAATCTGGAAATTCAGGAAATGCAAAAGGTCCCTTACGCATCAGTTGTAGGGAGTCTTATGTATCTCAAGTATGTACGCGTCCGGATATAACGTTCATAGTTGGGGTTTTAGGCAGATATATGAGTAATCTAGGAATGGAGCATTGGAAAGCAGCCTAAAGGGTAATGAGGTACTTAAAGAGAACAAAAGACTATATGCTCACATATAGGAGATCAGACCAATTAGAGATCATTGGGTATTCTGACTCCGATTTTGCGGGATG
>NW_017727835.1:186788-212019 GCF_001865875.1 Lupinus angustifolius | reverse complement strand
CATCATGGCTGAGAAAGTTTGTCAGTGGACTGTGAATTGTGGAAAGAATTGAAAGACCACTAAAGTTATATTGTGACAATAAATCAGCCGTTTTGTTCTCCAACAACAATAGGAGTTCGGCAAAGTCGAAACACATCGACATTAAGTTCCTAGTTGTTAAGGAGAAAGGACAGAGTGAATAGTTTTCCATAGAACACTTAGGCACTAACTCCATGATTGCGGATCCTCTTACAAAAGCTATCACACCCAAGGTCTTTCATGAGCATACTGCTCACATGGGTGTTCTGCAATGTGAGGATCTTTTGGTTTAGTGGGAGTTAGAAAGTGCACACCTTTTATTATGTTCTATGTGATTTCAGTATTATGTATGGATACTTTGTATTCAAACTTTAATTGATTAATCATTCAGTTTGGTATTCTGTCTTTATACTTTGTACAATAAGGTTTTATGTTATTATTAAGGATCTCACTAAAGTTAAGTAGGACCAGTTGAAAATTGACATGTACAGATCATATTCATGTGATTTTCATGCTACACATTTCATGATGAATCTATGTCATTTAGTTGTGTCAATGTCGGCGATCATTGTTGAATTAGTCATGAATGATATGGCGAAATTCACTGTGATTCGATATGGAGACAGGACTAATAGACGGGATAGTTTGAGTATGCCTAAGTCATAATGGTAATATATAAGCGTGCAATAAGGATAACACGTATGGAGAATCATATGTATGACCAATGAGAGATTGTTAGAATTTCTAACAATTTATGGGTCACAAATATAATTCTATAATTGTGTTATGGCCATTATTTTAATTAGCCGAAATATAAATTGATCCTCAAGAATAATTTGGTGGCTAAGGGCATATGTGTCATGAAATAATATAAGTGTAGATACCTTCAGGCAATTTCTGATTTGATGAAGGGACTGAATCAGAATTATTGCAACTTAAGTAGTAACCGCTTCAGGGTTACTTTCATGGGTTATGGTCCCCTTTTGTAGAGCAACAGGTTTTAAGGTGTAGGGTTGAGGAGAATAAATGTAGATGAGAATAGTGTTATCCATAAGAATAAAACACTATGAAGTCATCCATAAGGCAAAACTCTCTCCATCCAAGCAACACACTCCCTAAGGCATTCTCATTCCCCTCTAGAGAAGCAAAGGGAAACCATAAGGCACTCTAACATCTGGAAGATCATCACACCCTCATACCTTCGAGATTCCAAATGACTAATCAATGTATGTTCTTCATCTTCACCATGAAATCAATTGGGTTTCTTCGGTCTGGGTCATGGTCGTTCCATATGAGTTTATGTATGGGCATAAACATTAGGTTATCGGAACGAAGCTATGATCATTAGGACTTTTGCGTTCAATCTATGGATTAAAGAAAGGAGACATTCTCCAACATCTAAAGCAAACATAGATTTTTGTTTACCTGTTTTTGGTGAAATCATGGACAAGAGTAGAAGAAAAATTAACTTGAGCATGAACATTGCCATTTTTGGAAGGAAAGAGAATTACAATGGCTTTGCTGATACAAACTTAGAATAGTATAGCCAAGACACAAGCAATTAGGTTTTCTATATAGTGAATGAAATAATGGTAATGAAGTTATGGGCTTGATTTATGGCTCACTGGCTAAGGGTGAATTTTATATTCCCTTGCAAGTGAACCATGAAGGACAAGATTGAACCAACCAAACTCTACCTTTATTATAAAATATGCCAATGACAAGGTCTGGTGGTCACATTGGTCAAGTTAGGAGTATGTCATCACACTTTATGACAGAAAAACTAAACTGTAACAAACTTTACGAAACAATTCATTAGCAAAAATAAACATATTAAACCAAATGCATTGGCAAATTTCAAGCATAATTCAACCCCACACTAAGATTTCAACCTAACACCTGTTAGGAACTATCTTAACATGAGAAGCAACAAAAGGTTTTCACGTGTGAGAGATAAAATAATAACTAATAGATAAAAAAACCATATGGTTTTAGAGAAAAAATCCAAAAGTAAACCTAAGAAATATCTTACATACCAATATTTTGAAACACAATGGTTAATACAACTATTTTCACCCATGTGTAGCTAAGATTCCTTGTACCCGAGAAAATAAAATGGAAAACAAAATAGTATCCTTCATATTCAAACATTAACCCCAATAATGCAAAAGCTAACAGCTAATAGCTCCATTTGATGACTAAAGAAACTAATTTTCAAAAATGGCAGGATGGCATTCCAAGGACATTAAAAACATCATGCTTTAGCTTTATCAAGCAGCTTAATCAATTAAAAGAAAGGTTAAAAATAGAGAGTTTACTTACTTGTTGTCAACACACTTGTTGAAACAGGATTGTGTCATCCTGAAAAGTAAAAACAACAAAGGGTTAGCTAAATGAATTATTATTTTATAGACAAACATATTTTTCTTTTTTTAGGGGACGGGGAGAAAGCACACTTTCACGGGTTTTAACCAGGTGTCACCAGTTCATGTCACCAATTCACACTAAGAGCAGGAAACCTCAACAGTAACAGAGAAATAAAGAGACACTTCACATGAGAAACAGACAATGGCGTTGTCTAACTTGATCTAAAAGTTAAAGGAATAGGATTATCAATTTGAATAGGATCTTCTTCTTCTTTGACTACTTTTGCTCTCACAATCTAATGCCAATAACAATAACAATACAATTAATTAATCAATTAATAAATAGAGAGAGATAGGAATTGATGATAGAGCATACCATAGGCATAGAGCGAGAAGAAGAAATGGATGAAGAAGGAAAAGAGGGACGAGTAATAAGTGAAAGAGAAGAAGGAGAAGAAGAATGACTGGTGTCGATATGATTAGGAGTGACACTGGAAAAACACAAGCTGTAATGGACTCTTCTTCTTATTCAAAGTCTCTCCCTCCACCGTTTCAGTATCCTTTTTTTATATTAAAAAAGTATCACATTCCACAATCTAAGATAGGCTTTGGAGAAGATGATGATGATGAAGGTTAGGGTTATGAAATTTTTTTGGTTGAGAAAGAAAATGAAATGGAGAATTGGAAAACCTAGGTAATAAGGGAGAATAGAGAATGTAAAGATGGTGGAGGTTAAAAACCTCTACAAATTAAATAAAAACTTCCACTATATGTTTAGTTAATTACATGATCTGTCTCATTTCATTTATTTGGGGAGGTTTGAATAACCTCCACAAAATACAAAATTTGGTGTAGTGAAGTGACAACAAAAATGAACTATTTGTATTCTATGGGGAAGATTATTGCCTTAATTTTAGGTTTTCACCCATTCCATCATGAAAAAAAATTTAGTTGTTGAATGTAATGTTGGAAAGTCTTGAAAATAAGGCAGAGGAGATAGGAGAAAAGAAAAGTGGGTATGAAAAACACTTATTTGAGCTTTATATCTTTCACTTGAAAATCCTAAGTCAGACTATTATACAAGCCTAAAAGACTTTGTCAATGATTTTATTTTCTCAAGGTACACACCATGAGAGAGAAACGCTACCTCCAATAAATCTCATAAAATTTTGATAAACTTATCTTATCTTTAGCGTATAGGATTAAAATCCATTCTCTCATTATCACCATGTCACCAGTCAAAAAAATCCAAGTTTGCATGATCATTGTTTTAGTATGTCTTTTTAAAGAATTATGCTTAGAGTAAAGAGTGTGAAAAGGGGAAATGGAACAAAAGAATAATGGAAGCCAACCTAAACTGGAGCAATTTTGAAGTGATTTTGTCTAATGACCTCTAGGTTAAGCCTACAAGGACAATTTGAGTAGAAAGATGGATTCTATTATCTCAAACTGAGGTAGTTTATTGAGTTCTTGTTGAGAAGAAAGTTGAAAGTTATGACATGCAAGCCAACAAGGGGAAGGATAAAGATAGTCTTGTTTAAACTCAAAGATAGGCGTGGGTACACTTTAGGAAGGAAAGGTTTCTCGCTAAAAGGAAATCAAAGTTGCAACCAAAAGAAGGTGACCCTTTCCAAGTAATATAGAAGATCAATGACAGTCCCTACAAAATAGACATGCCTAGTGAGTATAATGTAAGCTACACTTTAAATGTTGTTGACTTTGCTCTCTTTGATGGAGGAATGACCATTCAGATTTGAGGACAAATCCTTCCCAAGAAAGACTGGATGATGTAGACATGGACAAAGATAAGCAACGCTAGGAAATCCAAGACTTAGGAGGGCCCATGATAAGGGCAACAGAAACTACATGGGTCAAGAAAGCATTACAATAAGTCATGACATCTGTAATCGAAGCCAAACCGAAAGAGGAAAATTTGGAGCCTGGAATAACGCATTGAATAATTAAAGGACCTTTGCTGACATGGTCATGTCATACCCATGGTCTTGGGCAGTCCCTAGGCTTTGCAATAAGGCTGGAAAAAATTTTAATTTTCTCGCAATTATTTAAATGATTGTATTTTTTCCCTTTTTGAATTAGAGGTTCTAGACCCTTCTAGGTCCTACTAATGCTTTTATTATGATTAAATGAACTTTTAAGTTTTGTATCTTCAACACTTATTTGAAGATTAGACATGCTTTCGTAGGACTTACACTTTCATTTATGGGAGCATTTTTCTTGTCTAGACTAGATGCCTTATTTTTTTTAAAAAAATTGTGAATTAACCCCAAGTTGAATCATTTGTTTTAACATACTTCTTAGTACATATTATGAGGAGTATTATCCTCCATTCTTAGCTGAAGAAATTTTAGGGACTTGTTGTACGGCTTATCACCCTTCATGGTGTCCAACCGCTAGTATATCAATCATCCTTAGTTATGGCACCATTAATTCTAAATCTACAATTTCATTTCTTCCCTTCTCTAATTCGTTTTCAACCTTATTGTTTGTGTTTTCTGCTTTAGTAGATTAATTACCAACTTTCAACTCATAAATGTCCACCACAATTAATGTTTCCACTAGAACAACATTTTCAAGGATTTCCAAAGAAGGTTTGCATGACCATGATACCTAATACCTCAGAAAATAAAAAGATGAGGAGAAGAAAGAGAAAGAGATAATTGACAATTTTATGATGAAAGGATGAAATTAAACTTATAAATGACCAAAATAAATTTAAAAGGAGATAAATAAACAAAATAGAAGTCAATTATAAAGTAAAAGACCAAAATACCACAATTAAGCCATAATTATTTTTGTACAAAGCACTCTTCTCTTAAAAAATTTGATTGTCACAAATTGCATGATGATTATTTGCTGCTTTTATTGTTTTGCATTATAAATATATTAGAAGTTGGTAGTGGATGAACCTTTAAGAAAAGTGTTAGTGGATGTATTATAAAAATTATCAGCCTGAGTCACTATAGATGAAAATGAAATTTGAACACCTGAAATTATTATATTAATTAGACCAAGTTCTATATACTTAATTAGGTACAGAACCTTAATTTGGTACATATACGAAATCAAAAACTTGCTATCCAGTTAGGAACTTCATAATCACTACAGCCCTGCTATGTACCTAGCTAGCTGAAGAGTGATGACATAAGGACACGCGTTTATCATAAAGTATTCCCTTCTTTTCCTTTCATTGTATGCAAGTTGAAGGAGGAAACATATCAGGGAGAAATCGAACGTAGAAAAACTTTCTTTTAATAACATAATAAAGAAACCTCATATATTTATTATTATCGTTAATTAAAATAATAATGTGACGTGATATAGGCAAGTTTAAATGCCACCAAAGTCCCTAATAAAAGGGCTTTTTTCGGGCATGTTCCCAGCATGGCGTAGCCCTAGGGTAAGTGACACATCACCGGTCGTGGTCCCAAACCTTATGAGAGTAGAACGAATGTCAGAACCACCAGAATTAGCGGTCCCATATTCCGCTGTAACCAAGCTGTTATGCGGACACGTGTCATCGGTGGGCACTGATCTATTATGTGGTGGCAGGTCTGACTCCAATAACGGTGGCGCCACCTCAGCGGTGGTGGTAGAAATGGAATGCCAAGTTGCTTGGTTTTCCGAGATGCCATGTATATTAATTGCTGTCAATGAAGGGTCGTTTTCAGTGACATTGATATTGGATCTTTTGCCTGTTGCTGTTGATGTTGTTGGTTGTGGTGCTGTTGCTGTTGATGTTGTTGTTGGTGGTGCTGTGGTTGGAGTTTGTGCTTGGTGGCCACTGATATTGCTGCTGCTTTGGTTGTTATTTTCTCTTTCTTCTGCACTACCTTCTGCTTCCTTAAGTTCTTGTTGGTACATATCTTCCACCATGGGTTTCCACAAACGAACCCTGGCATTAATGAACCAGTTTGATACCTGAAACATTGATACACATTCAATTGATCCATCCTAGTACAGATTTAAGTATAGTAGGTTTCTTAAAAAATAGTACAGATTTCAATAAACATGTGCACTGGTTGTGTGCTACAAGTTTTAAATTTGGGTGATTACCCATCCGAAAAATAAATAAATTAAAACATAAAATGTTTGGCATTGAAAAAATCTAACACAATGTTATATATGAATTTGACAAATTGTCACATTTAAATAAATGATTAGACTCGTCATAAATTAAAATTACAGTTGCAACTTACAGTCGGAGATAATTGTAAAATTGAAATTAATATGTATGCTCCACTTGCAAGAAATTACTTATTCATTTAGGTAAAGTAAAATACATAACACGAGCTACCTGATTACTCATGACCTTCATTTTTATATGTTAACTAATGTTGAAAGTTTATTAAATTTAAATTTCAACCATTCAATAGTATTATCAGCATAGGAAAAAAGGAAACAAATAATTTGGTTTTTAAGAAACAATTATATGAGGTATGCCATATAAAGACAAATTAAGAAAATGAAAAATTAAAAAGATAATGCAATATCCTTGATAGAATTGATTGTGATTTGTATCACTCCACCGTTCTAAATAGTGGTCGGCCGTAGTTGTGTTGTATTTTCCTTGTGGAAAATAATTACTGCCATAATTATGAGTACCATATGAAGATTACCAAAATTCAAATATTGTGTTGTGTGGTGTACAATTTAAAACTCTGACCTTATGTTTAATTCTGGACTGTTATTTCTTCCCACTGTATAAAAATTGTATGTATTATCGGTGTTTGAGTTTTATGTACTGTTACAACATAATCCATCGTTTACATGTAATTATTATTGACTTCTTAAAAAATATATACCAAATGAATGATAACTAATATATTGACTATATAAGTTTTTATATCAGTGCATAGACATTATAATTTAATTACAAATCGTAAGGGGCAGGAAAAATTAAATAGGTTAGTTTTTCTTATGGCTCTCAATTTCATGTGTTCCACTACAACACAAGCTTTGGGAATTTTGTTTTTTAAGTCTGGCAGTTTTTATAACAAAAAGAAACATTAATGATTCAGATAGAAAGTACCAGAATCACTTAACAAAAAAATAATATACCAGAATCACTTAACAAAAAAATAATGTACCAGAATCAAGCATGGACAAATCTTGGGATTTTGTAAATCACATGACTTTGTAAAATGAATGTAGTATATATATATATATATTTATAAATATTACTTTTTTTTCAAGAGTTAATAATAATTAAATATAAATATAAATGTTGTCATGATAGTATTAAAACTTATAATCTGCCAATACATTCATTTTTTCTGTTGTAAAATGAGAAGAAGCATAACTACCATAATGAGTTTGAAGATGAATATAATTTGCATGAATACGTATTATGGGGTTAATTAGCTGGTTATATAGAAGGAATAAACATGTCAGAAATTTTACCACAATAAGATTTTAATATCTGCAGAGATCATTATTTTCCCTTATGTATGGTTCCATTCATGTAGTTGGATGACGGCAATTGATATGACAGAGAAAATGAGTGACAGGCTGAGTAAGCAAGATTCGAAACAGCTAACTTTCATGTCAATATTTCTTCTGTACTTAAGCCTGCCCTTTTTATTTCCGAATTTATGTCACGATGGAACACTTCAGTTTTAAGAAAATTTTCCATGTATCCGAGAACACTTTCAAACATTCTTCAAGTTTATAAGAAAAGATTAAACATTTTCCCTATAGCTTACTAGAAAGTGGATCATCCCCGTGTTGGAGAGATAGTAACATGTTACATTAAAAAGAAACTAACAGTGCCAATTTTAAATTAATTGTAAATAAAGTTTTTTAAAATCATTAAATGAATTTGAATTTCATATTACACTATTGAACTATTAGGTATTAGAGTGGATCCCAACACATCATACTAATATGATTAATTATAAAGGTGAAATTTATCATTAAAGTGCCGTTCTTAAGGTGAAATTTATGTACAATATACTTTTTATGTAGTGTTTTAAAACACCATCTCATCTCTATGTCTATAAATAAGGAAATATGTGTTTAATCCTTTGTCTAGCTTATCAAAACTGTAATTTAATAAATTTTTCATTGATTATCCAATAACACATCATGGTATTCTAAATTCTAATAAATATTTTTTTCTAATAGAAAAAATATGGTATGCAATCCACAGACAATTTTATTTATTATCGTAACTACAAGTTTAAACAAAATTTTCCAAAAAGAATTAGTATCTTTGGGACATTTTTTTGCTAAAAATGTACTATTCTTAATTTTTACATATTTGTTTATGAAAAGGTTTCAATTGAACTTGTATACTTATAAGCATTCGTATTTTGATCCTAAAGTTGCTATTTTAACATATAAAAAATTTGACTAAATTATTTTTGTTTAGGAAAACAAAATAGAGGAAAGAAACAATGAACAAACACGTTATTGTTTGTATCAATAAAAAGGGGAAGAGGATGACAGAAGGATCCAGAGAGTAAACAAAAGCCAAAACCATGAAGTTGCATCTGAAATACATTGCTGGTCCCTTCTCTTGCATCCACAGATTTTTTTTTCTTTTTATCATATGTGGTCCAAATCCGGATCCTTTGGAGGATCCCATACTAAATTGGATGGTGACACATGTATTTCAAACAAAATTAACAATATAAATTATAATTTTTTTTTAAATAATCAATCTCATTATTGACCTCACATTCTGGTATTGGACTCTTTAATCTATAGTACTAGAGAGGATCCGGCACATGTGGGCCGGTCGTTGCATGTAATTAATTAATCACAGCGGCTATCTAAAAATAATTCTCTCTAGATCACTCAAGTGTGTTTGTCTAATGTGGTGTAGTGTGGAAAGCTAATAGAAGAAGAGAGGAATAACCTGATTTCTTGATAGCCCAGTCTGTCGTGCCAACAGATGCTTATCTGCATCGCTTGGATACCTGAGAAAGAGACCAGAAAATGACATAAGAGTCCATTAATTGCCTTAACTGTATAATGAGATATCCAGCTTTATATACCCCTCTAAGCAGCGTTTCAAACCTTTCTTTCTGTCCCAATTCATGGGGCGTGAGAATCTAAGAGACACAAAGAAAGATCTCTATCATTGCTGCCATAACAGAAAATAAAGTGGATCGCTGTACACACTGACCATAATATTGTGTTCATGTTTCATTATTGTTTGTTGAATAAATAATGTATACTTCCGACACATTAACGTAAAACGCATCATGCATATTTGTGTACGGTTTAAATGTGGGAAAGTTAAAAAAATTATACTGTCAAACAAACTATTTATTTTAGTGTGGAAAAAATAATTTCAAGTATTACTTTTCTTTGAGGAGGATTAGAGAATGCTAGGAAAATACACTGGGTCAAATGGGGATTGTGTATAAAACAAAATTTGAGAGAGGCCTAGGCATTAAAGATATACACATTTTTTAATTTAGCCTTATTAGGAAAATAGATATGGCGAATGCTAAACGAGATAGATAGCCTTTGGTATAGAATTATGGAGTCTAAGTATGGGAGACATGAGAACGAAAACATTGGCATAATAGGAAAAAATCATTTTCGATTCGAGACTTAGGAAGAATAGACTCGACTATCATTGAAGGCAAGAACTGGTTCTGGAATAGTATAAAAGGAAGGATTGGGGACGGGAAAAATACTAGTTTTTGGCACGACAAGTGGTTAGGCTACGACAAATTTGAGGTCAGATATCAGAGATTCTATAACATAATCTAACATCGAACAAGGAAGCAAACATCAGCCTTTTGGGGCATTGGTCGAATGGAGTTTGGGAATGGTCTCTATCTTGGACTAGACACCTTTTTGTTTGAGAATTTGAAATAACCGATAATCTTATGTAGGATTTACATTGCACTACTTTGAGGAGGGAAATAGATGATTGTTGGGACTAAATTCATGGGATTCCAAAGCACCTCCCGAAGATTATCACTTTTGTTGGGAGACTATTCCAAGATAGAGTATCCACCATGGAAGCTTTGCTCAGGAAAGGAACTTCACAACTACAAGGGGGATCTACTTGCAAGCTCTGCGATGAGGAACTAGAAACCTCCCATCATCTATTCCCAACATGCATGATTACTTACAAACTTTGGCAGATGATATGTAATTGGGGTTTGACATCACCCTACTAGAGAATATGAGAGGACATTTCATAATGCATATGGGCATGTCTGCCAATAGAAAGAGCAAGCTATTAACATCATATGAATATTTACTATATGGTGAATTTGATTCATAATGAATGATTTTATATTCGATTCTAGAAAGACCCCTTATAACAAATAGCGGAGACTGTAAAGGCGAAATCATGCTCTGAATGGAATTATAACTCAAGCTGCATTGCTTAAATTCTTACTACCCTTAAGTTATTGCTGTAATTATGTGATTAATTAACTCTTCTATGTAAATCTTGTACCATTGGTACATTTTATTAATACAGTTTTACTTAGATTTTTTTTACTTTTCTTATTATTTGTAATATTATTTTTTAGGTTCTGAAATACTATATAATGAGTGACAGCAAAACTCAGAAAAGATAAAAGAAAATTGCTGTAAAACAAGTGATACCTACATGTATTATCTCTCACAGCTTTTTTTTTCTGGCAAACTAATATTAATGACCGTTGCTGTAAAAGGTCGTCTACATACACACATAAATAACGCTTTTAGAGTCCCTCTTTTGGTCTTACCTTCTGCAACTACTTTTTTCTCTTTGTTAATCAACGGAAGCCGTCTATACCAGTTTTTGATCACTGTTTAATTTTTTTAATAAATTAACTTATAATATATCATATTATCCCTCTCTTTCACACTCTTGCAATGGTTAATTGCCTTTTGTCTTTCTCCTTGTCCAATTGAATCTTTTATCTTCAAATATGTGATCAAAATGAAATAAAAATAGAAAATTTCATAAATATTCAATTTCTTAACTAATAAGAGTTTGGTCTTGAAATATTCAATGGAGGAGGAACTTGTTTGCTTAGGAGGAAGAGGATTATGATGATCTCTTAAAAATAATCCATGATTCTAAACCTAAACAACAAAGTGAAGATACTTGGATTTGGTTACATGACAAATGTGAGAATTATTCAGTCAAGAGTGCATACCAATTTTTATAAAAACAGGAAGGAAGCAATCTCATTTTCTTCAAGAAGCTTTGGGCGAATAATATCCCATCAAATATGAAGTGTCTAGTATGGAAAATTGTTTTGGATGGTATTCCAACTAACCTAGATCATAGAGGGGGTTTAGGAGTACATGACTCCCTTTTGTGTGTTTTTTGTGGTGAGTTGGAGGAATCCACTAGTCACTTGTTCTTTTCTTGCCCAACATCCTACATTATTTGGCAAAGACTCTATTCTTACTTTGGACTTACCTCTATTATTCAAATGAAGTAAAGACCCATTTGTCAATTCATGCATCTTTGTTACGGGTGGACAACAAGAAATTCCATTTGTGGATGGCTTTTTGGTTTGTCACAATTTGGACTTTTTGGCATATTAGGAACAAATGTATTTTTGAGAACAAACGTTTTCACCTTGATGAGGTGATGAAGCTTATTTTGCTACATTCTTGGAGTCTTATCAATGTCCGTTTTTTTTCTGTAGTTGCTTGGTTGAGGAACCCTTCAAATGGTATTCTTCCGTATTATTTGTAAGGATTTAGAGGATAGGAGTACCACTTGTTCTCTTAATTTTTCTTTATCTCTATATTAATACTCTTATTGCTGATCAAGAAAAAATAAGATATATTTTAATTGGTTTAAAATAGATTTGATAATATATTTAGAGACAATTTATCTTTGTCCAATTTAATGGAGTGTCCTAACTATATTTCGGTTGAAATATTGGAAATCTCTCTCGTAGCCATGCAAGTTATCTTACCTATAGTTATTATTAGAAAGATATTTTTAGGTGCTCTATATGTCCCTCTGAGTTAAAAGTTTTCAATGTGTTCTATTAAATGCATGCAACAATATTTATCGACTATTGTTGCCCTATACTTTAACTAGATATTTTTAATATTACAACTACCCGTTTTTTAACATGTGATTTTTAATATGATTATCTATATTCTCCAATTTAACCCTATATCTTTTTATAACAATTTTCCTTGGTTATCTCTCTTTCTAATTAAGCACAGATATAATAAAAATAATTATTAATATTATTTCTGTATTTGTACAAATTTATCTTTTAAAAAGAATTCACCCGAACAAGTAGAATAGTGTAATATACTATTAATACCAGGGCAAATTGCATCCCTATTATATAAGATTTTACTTGATTACTCTTAACATCCTTTTTATTTTCTAATTTGTACTTGATTACTCTTGACGTCGTTTCTCTTAATGTTTAGTTATTATGATATCACCCTTTCTTTATGTGTTGGTGACTGTAATTATGCTTCCTTTAAATTGAGTCGAGTATTACTTTTAAAATAAAAGAAAGAGTATTTTCTCCTTTAATATTTTTTGAAGTTGTTCCTTAATACCATTTAAGAATCTCTTAGTCATGAGCATATGTTTGGATAATTGAATTAGGACATATATCTGGTCACATAAAGCTATACTCATGCAATTATTATTTATTCTCTAGCCTTAAATTTTAGAGAAAATAATGTATGCAGAGGAGAAAATGAGAGGAGAGAAGATTTAAGAGATAGTAAAGAGAAAGAAATACATGACAAAAGTAATAGACTTTTGTGGTATATGGTACTATTTGTTAAAAGAAAAAAGAAAGAGAAGAGAAATGTGTATTTTCTTCTCTATCTCTCTTGTTTGGTTGAATAAAAAGTATGAATGAAAAAATATTATATTTGAAAAGACGAAAACACCCTTAAAACAAAAAGAATGAAAAAATATTAAGAAAGAAGAATTTCTAAGGTCATTCTTGTTATTTTAGGTGAGATAGAATTTTGTGTTAAGTCATATTTTTATTAAGTGTTATAAAACTCAGCTCGAACCGGCTAATTCAATCGGTCCAACTGTGAATCAGACATCTAACTGGTCTAAGCCTTTCATCAAAGCAATTTTGCATTAAAATATGATTGGCTCAGTTTGACTCGTTCAATTTAAGCTTAAAACCAATGACTCGGATGGTCACCCCAATTGAATCGGCTGAGTAAATTAAAATTTCTTTTTTAAAAAACATCCAATATAATATCATTTTAAGATGAAAAAATCAAGTTATTTTAACTTCTTTCTAGTTATATTTATTATTTGTTAGTTTAAGTTGTCGCAAAATATTTGTTGTTTAATTAAATTTTAAATTTATTGTAAGCTTTTTGTTGTAATTAAAATATAATGTATTAATATTTTCAACTTATTTATAATATTTTATAATAATAAAATCTTATTTATTGGTTGTTTATTTAGGTATAATAATATTTTTAAAATTTGGATATAGACTTATAAAATAATATATTAGTATTTGAATTTTTAAATTTTTAATGTAGAACATTTATCTGGTCTAATCATAATCAATAATTTATGGACTTCACTACTTAATTGAGTCATTGACCAGACTCAATTTAAGAAGAGTGTTTTTATTGTCTAGTCATTTCTCTGCGAGAGAAAAACCAAAAATCACTTTCTCGACACCTTATCGGACTATAGAGGGTGACAGAAAATATTTCCCCATCCTCGTCAAATAATTTGGCATGAGTCGAAGAGTTAAGAGAGTGAAAAACAGAAAGAGTAAAGAAACAACATACGGATGAAGGAAATGCTCGAAAAGCCAGGCTCTCAAAATGTTGACAGATCGTTCAGGCAACCCTCTCTGGGGCCTCCAAGCTTCCTGTTCCATCATACCCATCTGCTGAAATGCTCTCTGCTGTCTTAGGCTTTGTTCAAGAAGTTTCAACCTTGGGGTCTCTCCTTTTGTCACACCTGAAGTCCCAGCACCATCTTTCTCTCCCAAAAGCTCACAACTATTCTTCAGCTCCACTGTTATTGCATCCTTTAGACACCGGAAATGTCGAGACATTGCTTTCTTCGCAAGTTCTGTGTATTGAACAGCAGCCCCCAAACCCATCACCATGTCAAATGAGTTCACAATCGTAAGCATTTGTTCGCAGTAGTAGCTGTACCTCCTGTCCACCTGTAAAATTACATAGAACAATTAGTTACATACATAAAAAACAGTTTAATATTCATGTACTATCAGTATAAATATTTATACTATATTATTTATCATCCTTTTATAATACTTTTTTGGATAGTCAATGATAATTAAATATGAGCATGGAATAATATAATGAGAGTATATAAAACTCTTATACTATTACTATATACATGTTTTTTCTTCATAAGAAATATGTCAGAGTATATAATTAGGAGTGTCCAATTGTAAACTTGAAAGCCGGAATGAATATTTTTCAAATTCTAGCTTGAGCACAATTTCATGTACAACTTCATTGCCAATTATGTTATCACCTCTTATTTTGTAAAGAATTTTGGTCCATCTAGTTGCCAATATATTTATTCTGAGTATATAAAAACTAGGAGTACTCAGATGTATTTAATATAGATACACGAACACCACACAGACATGATCACCTAGCCACTATGAAAAAATGTCAATGATAAAAAAAGTATAGACCAAATAATTTCCCAGATATTAATAATCTTAATATATGATTATCGTTGTTTCAATGAAATGTTCTAAGAGGCACTTTAATTTTTTTAAGAGGTAGAAGATAAGAATAAAGTACATGCTTTGCATGTTCTTATTTTCAAGGTATTAACTAAGGAGAAATACGCTGGATTGATCTAAAATATTTTCATTTTAGAGAGTAAAGTAAAACAATAATTTATTTGTTGTAAAAATAATAAATATATATATACTCGTAAAAAATCACTTTTTAACATTTTTGAGGTATTCATAGATATTACCTATCCCTAAGAGTATTCCATTTAGTATCTGAACCAATCAAATATTTTTACAAAGAAAACTTTGAACAACAAAATAAATATTTTTTTATTACTTTTTAAAATCTAATTAGTTTGGTACATAAATTGTGATGGATTATCTCAGTCCAATGTTGGTAGGTAAACTTATTTGAATTAAGATATATGGGAATTAGCCTATGCAAATGTTGAAACCAAAACACACACCTATGTATGCATAAATAGAACTTCTCATCTTCTCACTTGAATATATGAATTTGGTGAGACTTATTTTCTTTCTAAAATTAAAAAAGAAGAACTCAGCTACTGTGGAGATATGTGCAGTAAAATTTTAGTTGTGAATGAAGAGTAGTTTTGTGTATCTTCTCCTTCACTCTTTTTCATAAGTTTTATTGTAAACAATATTTGTATAAAAATAGGAAAAAGAAAAGACCCTTGATCTCTTGATCCATAGCTGGTCAACTAAGATATGATGACAATGGCTTTCACTGCAATATATTTTTTTAGTACAAGGCTTTGGTTGCAACATTACTATGATGGGGATGGAAGTGAGAGGGAAGCGGCATTCATAACCACTTGTTATGTGATATATATGATTGGTAGGTGCTTTCCTTTCTGTTGGGGTCTCTCTTAATAATCAGAGGAAACGTCGCTTCTTGATGGACGTATTCTCTTATAATTGGTAATGTCCTGGTTTCACACTTTCACCAAACATATAGAAAATAAATCAAAATACTATAAAATCTTCCACCAATCAAATTAGAAGATTGTAAAATGATTTTTGATTAAAATACGGAACAAATTAATCCTTAATTACCAACTTATCCTATCCAGTATCTAGTAACCGTAACCCTATTATATACCAGCCAGCTTTTTTCCTTTCTGCGTTTATAAAATTAATTCAATATCATACTTCGTAGATTTGTTTTAATTTATAATTTAATAAGAATATGTTTCTGAGTTAAATTTTTGGAGGGGAGGAAAAATAGAGTTTCAAATCATGAAATATAATATTAGTAAGATAATCATAGGGCTTGGATAATGAATAATAAAGGAGGAGGAGAGAGAGGTAGAAATAAATAGTATTGTGGTAATAACTGATTCTTTAAAAAATTTGTGACTACAATTTTATATAAAGAAGTATAACAACTTTGATCACGGATTATTAAATTTAATGTTGTGAAAAAAATTTCGGTTATTGAAATCACATTTTTTAGAAGAAAAAAGTGAGTAAGAGAGTGAGAGAATACATGCCTCATCAAGCATGGCTAGAAGTTTCACCTTCCTCCTTTGATGCTCAATCCTATCAGCAGCTGACAAAGGAGGAAAATCCTTTGATAAAGATGAAGAAGCAACACCAACACCAGCACCACCACTTCCACCACCCGGATTAGAATTAGGGTTTGGGAGCTGCCTCTGGTACTTGTTCTTCTTGAACTGACCCCTCCCAACACTGCAAAACTCTTCTAATAATTCTTGAGCAGCATTGGCATAGTTTGAATTCCTTAGCACATTAACTGCACCTAACGATGAATAAGATGAGGATCCAAACAAAACATGTCCTTGATGGCTTTGTCCTAAACCTCCTTGTATATGCAATTCTTGTTGGAGATGAGGAATACCGAGATTCTGGTAATGATAATGAGCAGCAGAAGAAGGACCTCCACCTCCTTGATTGTAATACATAAATCCACTCTGCCCCATTCTTAATTCTTCGGACTTCGCCGCTTCTAAGTGCTGCAAAGAAGATGACAAAGACAAAGAAAGACCTTGGCCTTCAACAGCACCTCCTCCAATTTCATTGTTGTTAAGGTGGGTGCTAGTTGTGCCTCCATCTAGAGCACCACCATCAGGAACCCATGTGAATTGACCAAATGACCCTTCTCCAGAATTACCAGCAGGGAAGCCTTGTAGGGAAGTGCTGGGAAGTAACATGTGAAGTGTGGAAGAATGAGTAGTGGTAGGAGCTGGAGAAGGAGATCTTGTTTGTGGTGGGTTCATGAGAAAAAGTTGCATGGCAGCTGCTGAATCTGCATTTGTGTTTAACATCTGTTGTTGTTGATGACGGTGTTCTTGGTTGTTGTGATGATGATGATGCTGAACTATAGTACTATCATTGTTTCTGTCACGGTTCGGATGATTATTTGCATCTCCCAACAATGGTCCCAAACCAGTTATCATCCCTTGTCTGTTTCCATACCAGTCACTGGCCACTGGTGGTGGTGGCTTTGTGGTGGAACGAAACATCGCCGTCATTTGCTGTTGTTGCTGCTCCAATAATTCAGTGGCCGTTACGGTAGCTCCGGCATGAGAAGGGAAATTGAACATCTCCGATAACATCCCTGGATTCTCGTAAACTGGGAGGCCTCCGGATACTTCTTCTATGCCAACAACTAATGGTGGTTGTGGTGGTTGTTGCTCATGTTGTTGGTGTTGTTCTTGGTGGGTTATGGAAGTGGATCTCTCGAACCTATTCGAGAAGTTGAAGATTCCTTGGTTGTAATCTTGGGACATAGAATTGGAATAGGAATGAAATTGATGTGTCTTTGAATGTGAAGGAAACGAAGGTGTTGCTATTTCCATGTTAATAAGATCTTGCTCATCAACATCTTCACATACTTTGTTACCACAGTGTCCAATAATTGAATTGATGAGTAATAAGTATCAGCACCTGAACAAGCAAATCTGATAAAAACTCAGATCATGTAATTATACTCAATTATACATGGCACAAATTGGAAGAAAAATAGAGAAACGAAATTTATAGAATGAGTGAGTAACGATTTACCTAGGCCCCTCTCACCTTTCTTCTTAATTAAATATTAATGTTTCTTTTTTCATTTTCAGCTTTGTCATCATGTCATAAATATATACTCACATAAATATATATACCTCTTAGCAGAGTATGAAAGGATGCAAGGCTTTCAGATATCGTTTTCCCTTCTGTGGTACTGAAAGCTTCTTCAATTTTTTCTTTCTCTCTCCCAGGCTCTCTTTGTATTGTCACTCTGTCCCTGTGTCTCTTTCTTTCTCTCTCTCTCTTTCTTTTTCTAATATCTTTTGTTGTTGCTGGGCAGCAAGTGTTTTTGGCAATCAACTTCTAGAAAAAGAAAGATGGAAGATGCACACAATATAAAAATGGGAAAAAAGATGTATTTTTTATAAACTATTATTGAATTATTTATCTAGTGTATCAAATTGTGGACCACATCACGCGATGCGGCTACAATATTGCGGTTGCGGTGACCGCCGCAACCGCATCATACCGCAATTGCGGTGTGATCCTGATTCACAGTGATGCGACCGCAACAGGCCGCGATGTAACCGCATCAGACCGCATCGGGTCGCAACGGAACCGCATCAGGCCGCATCAGACTGCATCGATGTCAAAAATATGTTTTTTCTCACAAAATAATTCACACCGCAATAGCCGCAATCCGCATCGCAACGGTCGCAATGACCACAATCGCAACGGTCGCAATGACCGCAATTGCAATAACCGCAACCGCTATCGTGACCGCAACAACAATTTAAAACACTGTATTTATCATTTACATGTTTTACAATCATAAAGTCATTGAAATATAAATAATACAAATAAATTGTAGATGTTGTAATAAATATTTATATTGATAATACACAAATATATTACACTTTATAAAAATAAAAAAATGTAGGCTTTTTTGGGGACTCATATATCTATCTCAAATAAATACTTTTTTTTGTTATAAAGAAGAGATGTAGCAGTTGCTGTTCTTTCTTTTCTTTGGTCTTCACCTCATATACTTTTGTTTTCCTCCACCAATATTGTCTTTTCATATTTTCATTTCTTATATTCATTAATATCACAAAAAGTTAATGGTAATAATTTGCTAGCCAAAGAAAATATTCATGGTATAGAATGACTATAATGACCTTACCTGGTTAAGGGAACATATATTAGAGTAATAGACACAATTGTTTCACTGTCTAATTGAAACTGCTCGCACAATAAACTATTTATATTTCAAATTCAAATATTTTATTTGATTTAAGGACCCATTAGTTAATTACTTAATTAGGAAGTCCGATCCCGATAGTTAATGTGTAAAAAAGAAGAAACTTCTATATCTAAAAATACAGATGTCATGTCATACATTCAAATGGATACATTGTTTTTGAATAAGAGCCATATGCATTATTAATATAAATATTTATAGAAAATCAGTATATGTTATCTACAATTCATTTATATTTGTTTTGAACAGTTAATGATAATCAAACATAAATAATGAATTAATACAATAACAATATAAAAAACTCATTCATTCATTGTTAATATATACATATTTTACTTTAATTGTTATCCTCAAGGGCCTTAATTGCTATTTACATTGGTTTAATTAGGATTCTATCGAAATGGTATATTTAATATTATATGTTAAAGTAAAACCTTGAGTTGAGTTTATGCATTTTGAATTTGTCATGAGAAAAGAAAAAAATAATATGCCAATTGACAACAACACAACAATAATGCTTGACAACTATTTCTCTCCATCGTCTTAATTATGTATAATTGTTAACAGACCTTTTAATCAATATGAGTGAGGATTTACTTACTGTAAGAGTAAGTTAAAATAATTTTACATTTTATCCATCAAATTTAGGGAAATTTAATGATTTAAATTAGTAAGTAGATATAAATCATTAGATTCTCCAATTATGAATGATTAAAATATTAAGCAATTTTTTTAATATATCTCAAAAAGCTTAAATGGTTATGATAAATATTTTTAATATATCTCTGAAACGTCACTTTAATTTTTTATCATGTTCTTATGCTTGACATTTTATTTATAAGAGTGTGGACCACAATTATAGTATTTCATGACTATTAATAGTGGAAATATAATATTCTTCATGAACAAGATCTTATAAAATTTAAGTCGGATTAAGATAGATAAATAAAAATCATAACAACTTAAAAGGTAGAAAATTAACGATTCACACGATGTGGTCTACACAACAAATATGACAAAATTTTCAATGTATGAAATAAAAGAACCAACAAGTATCCTCTCTATTAATAGAGAGATAAATAGTTAATTTTACTTTAATTTTCAATGGCAAAAATATAATTTTATGGTAAACAAAAAGATAAAAGTATTATTACATTTTGTTTTTTGTGAATTATATAATATTTACCTCTCCATTAATGAAGAGTATCCTTACTCGAAATAAACCGTTACAAGATGTTGAAAGCATTCTGAATTGAGAAAAATAGAGAGTCTCACTTTAGATAGTGGGAATGAGTAAGGACCTTGAGGCAAAAAATACAAAAAACCAAGGAACCAATAACATAGTAAGATATTGTTATTGTTTTATGTACAATAAAATAGCACTTTGTCATTGAAAACATATGTAAAATCAAATATTTATTAATGCAGAAATCCTTATTCAGTGAGAATACTTGAAGATGGTTTATAAGTAAAGCAGTTGCTTATTAGAGTGTGCGTCAAAGGATACATGGTTTTGAGGTGAGCTACACTCACACCACATGACCGCAACACAAGTGTATCGTTGCCACCATCCTCTTGACTCTACTAGGAATTGGGCTTAGGCCATGCGGCATAAATCTTCTTAATGAAACCAACTTTTATTTATTTATAATCAAAGTTTGAGGAAGTTGATCCATATTAGCATGTTCTTACAAGTCAGCACACATTCTTGAACTTTGGGCACAAGCAAGTGTATGACTAGCACTTGCTAACACACAAGCTGTACATGACAAAGTTCTCTCTGCTTGTGCCTCATGTGAGCATTCATTTTTTATAATGAATGCGATCTAGGTCATTCATTTCCTAGTTGTTTGAATTCCCATTCCTATAAATAGAGCCTTCGGCCTCAACTTTTCGCCTCACCCTCTTTTCTTTGTCGGGAGATTTCAGTCATGTTCTCTTTTTCTCTCTTTTGGTACTTATAATCTTCGAGTTACATTAGTCATATCATTAAGTGACAAAAGCCATATTTATAGACGTAAATCTAGAATGGTTTCCACAATGTAGTGGTTATCCGAAACAATGATCTCACATATTTTATTCTAGAGATGTCATGGTTGATAGTCTGTTTTAACATTTTTGGAAACGCCATGAAATATCATAAAGTGAGTAACCTATTATGTGTCCAGATTTTTGAACTCGGTTGTAACAATTTTAAGATGTTTGATTCTACCATGTCAACCGAATAAATTTTTGGTTATGCTTCTACAGGTTTGACATCACACAAACCATTTCAGTTTTAGGTTTATCATTTCAAAAGATGGGAAAAAAAGATGACGTTCTTTCTAACCATAAGAAAAGTTGTCCTTGTTTTGAATGATGTTATCCTAGTGGTGCCTAACTATAAGCCTCTGGAATGAGAATCATTCATTAGGTAAGAAATTCATTCTCAATGGACACTATGATTATTTGAATGATTATTACAGAATTTACAAGACTGCAAAGATGCTTGGGGTGTGCTGAAAAAGAAGTATGATACTGAAGAGACGATCACTAAAAAGTATGTTGTAAGTCACAACTTTAGGTACCACTTGACAAATGATAGGTCAGTGGAGGTCCAATCTTCAAGTAGCTATTATTATAGACAAATTGTCCCCTAGTTCATTACTAGCCCACACATTGAGAAAGAGACACGAAGGAATGGCCATATGTTGGAACCATAGTGGTTTTTGTGTTTTGGAGTGAAAAATATTTCACTAGAACCAATTAATTAATCTCATATTACGTCCAATGACCACCATGTCTAATGACTTCAATAATATTACTTGGTGCCTTGTTAACTACTCTTCCAATCAGATGAATCTATATGTTCATCATGCATATTTATTATGTTTATTATGAATGAATGCAAAGTAATTGCCACCCCGATGAGTTCTGGAACATACATCGAAGCAGACTTGATATGGTCGGCTCCCTTATTTATCTTATTGCAAGTAGACTTGATATTATGTTTAGTGTTTGTCTTTATGCACATTAACAATCAAAACCCAAAGAGTCACATATTGTTGTCGTTAAGAGAATAATGAAATTTTTGAAAGGCACATATGATGTGAGATTATGGTAATAAGGTATAGTAGAGAGCCAATCATACCTCAATATTTTGTGATGTCTATGGGTTTCCCAGACTCATCTTTGTTGACATATATACTTGAACCCATGGGAGTAACTATTTCTTTGCACTCATCCAAGTCAAAACCTTTCGACACATCTTTGCAGTACATGGTTTGGTGTACAACATGTGTTACTTTAATTGCAGTACAATAAATAAGTTTATTTTATCCATCATTAACCTCTCAAACTCACCTTTCATTATCTTAGTGAAATCAATACATAAATATTCAATAGTGTATCCAAAAATATATCATCGACATATTTGGACAAAAAATAAATGTTGCTAAATTCTTTTATTAAAAAATGTACTGTCAGCTTTTCCTTTTTGAAATCCTTTTTGATATAAGAAGTTATTTAATCTCTAATATTATGCTCTAGGAGCTTGTTTCAAGCCATAAAGCCATTTCTTTAGTTTATGTGCATGAGATAGAGTTTTTATAATCTTCAATTAGGTTGCTCAACATATACATCATCTTGTATATAACCATTTAAAGATTTATTTTTGACACCCATTTGATATAATTGAAAATTTAGAATGGAAGCTTTAATACGTACAATATTGAAGTATATGTATATCATTGTTTTGATGAAGACAACAACCCACAAGATCACTTATTGCGACAGACATGGACAAGAAGAAATCCAAGATTCTCTTCTGGTTACATTTTGTTTTTAGTGTTTTCTAGGTTGAAAATATAATGTTGGGTAGAGTTTTTTAGGGTTCATACAACCCATATCATTGATTTGAAATAGAATCATTATATGTCTTGATAGAGATGATCATTGAGCTAAAATTTTATGTTTAATCTCAAATAATTGATTAGTAATCAATTAAGAAGTAAATGTTTTTACAAAAATATTTTTGAGTTGTGGTTAATCGATTGTCCAATTTCTGTAATCGATTAAAAGGTTGTAACAAACCAATAATCAATTGTGACTAATACTTAATCAATTAACTAGTGCATAAAAATAGTTTCTAAGAGCTTGCTTGATCTCACAAGTATAACCAGAGTTTAGAAGCTAAGTAGTTAGAACTAAATACGTTTTACATTTTTCAAAGAGAGAAAATTTTGTGAGAATCTTCAGGAAAATCCAAGCTCATCATATTCATTCTTATTCTTATTTAGATTGGATCTTAGTTTTATCAAATTGATTAGAGAAAAGATTGGAGCTTTTCGTTGTGTTCAATAGTTGTTGTAATATGCACAACAAGGTATTCATGATACAACAAGTTGTTGTAATTTTCTATTTACAAGAAAAGAGTTTTGATTAGAGGTGAGATATCCTCTGGATAAATAAAGAATATTAGTTAGGGGTGTGGAGTCGTCTATATAGGAGATACTGATCGTTTTATGATACACATAGTTAGTGTTAGGTATCAGTGACAGAATACACCTAGAAGGGGGGGGGGGGTTAAATAGGTGTCGCAGTTTCCAAATATCGCTATTCACACCAAATCCCTATTCTAGAAAATCACTCAGTCAATCGATTAAAGGACTGCCTTAATCGACTAAATCGCAATGAACATACAGTTGCTGAATGGCTTAATTGCACAATCACTCACCAATTATACAAAAATGATACCACATATATATTTGAACATAAATGATCTTTATATGACAGAATTATAATATTCAAATTATCAGCTAAAATAGGCACTTAAAACAACTTTAAAAGATAAAGAGACAAGGGGAAGAAACAACCTACAACAAGGTTTTTATACTCGTTCGTTTTGCGGCCCACTGCAAAACTACATCTAGTCCTCCTCTTCCGATATCGGGAGATTTTCTTCACTAAATCTGAAACAATGTATATTACATACACATTTCCAATTACGAGACCTTGGATGCTACCTTCTTGAATTCCCAGAACCCCTACCTTGGTTTGACCACACTTATCGCCTAGGAAAATCTTTCCTACGATCCAGCCCCAACAAAGAGTATGTTCTAAACTCAAGACCTCCAAGTCTTGGTGAAGACTCTTTGTATCTCATTGGTGGTACGACACCAAGAGAGGACTTTCCTAGTTACAAAAATATAACAAAAACAGAGTAATGTGAAACACAAAATGACTCAAATATTACAATCAAGAACAAGCTATAAACCCTATACAAATGTCACAATTATCAAGAATATGTATAAGATCAAAATCATGAAGAACATGTAATTTCTACCCTAAGAAATCTCTAAAAGAAATGAAAGAATCATGCAAGAAAAGATAGAATGATGAACACGTTTAATCACATGCAATGGATGACATTTTAATCCCTTAAAATTATACTATCTCTCACTATTCTCACATGCAATTCTCTCTGCCTATATGACATACAATGAGCACGAAAATATGCAACTTAACAATTCTAAAAATGAATGAATGAATGTATTTAGCATGGTGTAAAATCATAGTTTATATAGAAAAGCTGTTTATGCCTAGTTAATCGATTAAGTGCCCTTTTAATCGATTAACGGGCTGTTTAGAATAACTGAATTCTGTTTTTCAGTTATTTGTTGAAACTGATGAAAACTGTTTTCACGTTAATCGATTAAAGCTTTGCTTAGTCGACTAACTGTCATATTTTCAGTTAAGAGATTAAATGGTGAACTACCTATATGTTATTCTTATCAACTATACATGTTTTACCCTTATGTTATACCTAAAATGCACAAATAACACGTATGATTAATGCATGAACATATAATAATCTAGA
Source organism: Lupinus angustifolius (assembly GCF_001865875.1). Lineage (NCBI taxonomy): Eukaryota > Viridiplantae > Streptophyta > Magnoliopsida > Fabales > Fabaceae > Lupinus > Lupinus angustifolius. The sequence continues at coordinate 186,840 of NW_017727835.1, read as the reverse complement.
TGACATGTCTCATGTAAATGATATGATAGTTTTTAGAACTTGTGAGATTTGC
>NW_017727835.1:183195-186688 GCF_001865875.1 Lupinus angustifolius | reverse complement strand
TAGACTCAATAACTAAGACACATATCTAAGACTCTAGTTTAGACATGAAACTCTTGAATCTTTGGCATGTTGATTTGTTGAGTTATCTTTAAGCTTTCACTAATTCTTTTGTCTTCATCAAAACATAGGCAAGCTAAGTACTATCTTGACACTTTGCACTTTCAATCTCTCCCCTTTTGATGATGACAAACTCAACACCAAATTTTGTTTTGATGCATAGCTTGAAGATGGTCATAGAATGCATGGTTGTTGATTTCAAAGTTAAAGCGCATAGCTAGACAACGAAAGCTGAATATTATTTACAACTTGCACACATCAAACAACAAAACAACCTTTCTCCCCCTTTTGACATTATCAAAAATATAAACTAAATGAATTTTGGTCAAAAGTAAGAAGAGATATGTAGTAAACTCAAACTGTAATTAATCAATTAATATTGGGAATGTAATTAATCAACTTGTTGATGGAAAAATTGAACATGTGCACATATTGATTTACATTTAATCGATTAAGGCAATTGGTTAATCGATTAAAATAGCAGAATACAGTAATTTGATAGATTTAATGGCATGGAAGGTTATACAAGACCTAATCAAGCATGGAATGATCAAGCATTTATATTATAGCATTCAAACAGCAGGCTCAATCAAACATAAGAGATACATATAACCAAACATGATCAAGAACCATTAAACATGTATTCATACTATATTTGACATAAATAGGAATGTGACGTAAGAAAATTAAAAACAAAATAGTAACGATTTAAGTTCTAATGACATGCATATCAAGTCACAATAGTGCAGAAAAAGTAGATAATTAGAGTTATAACCCAAAAAGCATAAGAGAAAATATGTTTCAAAAGTACAAAGCAACATAAATCCTGAAAATTAGCCATATAGAAGAACTAAACCTAAGGGAACCTAAGGTCTAAGGACTTCTAATCTAGGGATGGGGAGGAGGATTTCTGTTATCAGGTACGGTCATACTACTATCACCCCAGATGAGGAATCTCAGCTTCTCAAATTCTGCACAAAATCTCTCATTCTGTGCCTCAACAGTGTTCTGAACAAAGCTTCTCATAGTCTGATAGTGGTTATCAATGTAGGCAACCTGACGTTCCTCAAATTGTTCCAAATCTGTATGGTAGGAGTCCTTGAGAGACTGAAAATGTAGATCCATTCTGTTATTCAGCCTTTGCTCCATGGCATCCAACTAAGCTAATCCAAAAGATGGTTCCTGCGGCGCATTTCCAGATGGCTCCCCTTGAGTTCCTGCATTAGGCTAATCTGTTCGAGCTCGATCCTCATCATCAGATAGATCCAAATCCACGGTAGTGTGATCCTCTTGGTATTGTCAAGTATTTCCATACTTTTAGATACCCATCTTGTGGATTAGGCTTTCACCAACAAGGTGATCTTTATCAGAAGTCTATGTGACGGTGGTGCCAGATACGTCAATATGCAGATAATCAATAATTCTCGATATGAATATACTATAAGGAAGTAACTTGGATTGCTATGTAGAGACATTATACATGACCTTCAAGATCTCCTCATGCCAATTAATCATGATATACTCCTTAACATCATACATGAATTTCATATCATTAATAGTTGGTTGTGCATGATTGGTATTTCTCTAAACTAAAATATATGCAATCAGATAGTGAAGCAATCTATTCTCTACAGATAATGAACCAACTTTAGTTAGTTCTCCCTGGATATACAGATGGGGACTCTCAGATATGATTTGTAAACCTCAGCAACATCAAAATCCTTAAGCCATTCACAATCACCTAGGCTAGCACCATTGGGGGATAAGCCACCCACATTCATAAAAATATCACTATCCATCTTAAATAAATTTCCTGAAACCGTAGACCAATATTTGCCATCCTTATATCAAAAGTTGGCATAAAATTCTCTAATTAACGCATGGTATAGATTACCTATTAATTCCATAAACATCACGGCTCCCTGAGCTTGCATACCTTATGGAAACTCAAAATTCTGTTCCACCATCCTGATTAGATCAGCATACCTTATGTAGGTTGGTTTCCTTCCCTGAAACCTTGACAACCGAGTCTCCTGAAGTATGAGCGAGTAGTAGGGATCTCCATGGTCGTGCCTTACATTCGGATTTAAAGATGAAGCAGTAGGAGGTCTACGAGTGCGTTGAGCAGTTGTCTTGAACCTCTTCGAACGTCCTCTTTCCATTTTTGATAGAGAACCGTGAGTGTATGAGAGGAGAAGAAGGATAAGGGAGGGAACCTAAAGCTTGAGGTTTAGAATTGGGAATAGGGTTTCTTGGGGGATTTGAGAGGAAGATGGGATGAATTGAGGTGCAATATGGGTAAAGGTGAAGGTTTAATTCTTCTTTTAAGCTAAGAATTCGAATTTTGCTGTTGCTTCTGAGATTTTGAGAGGAAAGGGGGAAGAGAGGGTTTGAAAAAATGGCAAAAACGCTACTGATTCTAATTTATGTGCTGCTGTTAATCGATTAAGAGCTGTATTTAATCAATTACTCAGTGTTAAATTTCCAGATTTTTCGGAAAATGAGCTCAGGTAATCGTTTAAAATGGAACCTTAATCGATTAAATTTAGTGAAATATGAAATGTTTGCTACTGGAACTCATTTTAATCGATTAAGAATTATAGTTAATCGATTATCTGTCATCAAATTTGTAGAATCAAGATGTTTTCAGATTTTAAAAGCATGCATAGATTTCTAACATATATCAAGCAATTTTTACTCAAACACATATACATTCATAGCTTATCATACAAGATCATGAGTCATAATAGGAATATAATGCATTCACAACAAATATACATTTTGAAGCATATAAGACATTACTCATGCGAAACACATAATAAAGTTTTAGACGATTTTAATCAAGATAATTTTCATCAAGGATTCCAAGTTCTCTTCAAAGAACATAGAAAGTATATTGTGAGAGGGGCTTGGTGAAAATATCAGCCAATTGCATAGTAGTTTCAACAAATTCAAGCACACAATCGCCTTTTTGTACATGGTCACACAAGACATGATGTCTAATTTCTATATGCTTGGTTCTAGAATGCAAAACGGGATTCTTGGATAGGTTTATGGCACTTGTATTATCACATTTTATAGGAATATTTTCTAGATTAAGTCCAAAGTCCTTAAGTTGCTGCTACATCCATAGGATTTGAGCGCAACACACACTGGTGACAATGTATTTTGCTTCGGTGGTGGACAAAGCAATACACGCTTGCTTTTTACTATGCCATGCAACTAAGGAATTGCCTAGTAAGTGACAAGTCCCACTAGTGCTCTTCCAATTCATATTACATCCCACAAAATCGGAATCAGAATACCCTACCAAGGATAATGAGGCATCCCTAGGATACCATAATCCCATATTAGTTGTTCCTTTTAAATATCTCATGATGCGTTTAACAACAGTATAATGTGAATCCTTAGGCAATGCTTGAAATCTAGCACACAT
>NW_017727835.1:178741-183095 GCF_001865875.1 Lupinus angustifolius | reverse complement strand
AAGCGGACACCATAGGTGTTGAAGCTTCTTTACACTTTTCCATGTCGAATTTCTTCAGTAACTCCTTGCAGTATTTTGATTGATGAATGAAGATGCCACTTTCCATTTGTTTGATATGTAGCCCAAGAAAGAAGGTCAGCTCACCCATCATCGACATCTCAAATTCACCCTGCATCATCTTAGAAAAGTATTTACAAAGAATGTCATTATTAGATCCGAAGATTATATCATCAACATATATTTGAACTAATAATACATGATTATCTAATCTACTAATAAAGAGGATAGTATCAAGCATACCCCTCACAAACCCTTTTTACAAGAGGAAAGAGCTCAATCTATCATACCAAGCTCTAGGAGCTTGTTTCAGGCCATATAGGGCCTTTTTGAGCTTATATACATGGTTCAGATATTTAAAATTTTCAAAGCCGGTTGATCTACATATACCTCCTCTTGAATGTAGCCATTCAAGAAGGCGTCCTTGACATCTATTTGGAAGAGCTTAAAATTCATAATCGATGCAAAGGATAAAAGCATCCTAATGGCCTCTAATCTGGCTACAGGAGCGTAGGTCTCATCATAATCGATGTCTTCTTCCTGGTTGTAGCCTATGGCCACTAAGCGTGCCTTATTTCTTATGACCAAGCCAAATTCATCTAATTTGTTACGAAAGACCCATCTAGTACCAATCACTGGATGTTCTTTAGGCTTAGGGACCAAGTCCCATACATTATTACGCTCGAACTGGTTTAGCTCTTCTTGCATAGTTATACACCGGTGCACATCTTCAATGGCCTCATCGATGGTCTTTGGCTCGATTTGAGATACAAAAGCAACGAAGTTACAAAAATTACGTAAAGAGCTACGAGTTACCACCCCCCATAGTTATGTCACATATTACTTTGTCGAGTGGATGATCCTTTTTGGTTTTCCACGCGATCAGCAGGTCCTGATGCTCATCTTGGAAAATTTGCTCTACTTCTTCTTCTTTGTCCTGGTCCATGTCCTTAGAGTATGCTTCTTCTTTTTCTCTTCAGACAATACATTTCTCTTCTCTTTTGGAGAAGATTCGTCAAAATGGACATGCACAGACTCTTCTACTTGCATTGAATATTTATTATAGACTCGATAAGCTTTACTATGCAATGAATATCCTACAAATATACCCTCATCAGCTTTTGAGTCAAATTTACCTAAAGCTCACTTTCCATTATTTAATATAAAGCATTTACAACCAAAAGCATGAAAATGAGCAATATTAGGTTTTTGGCCTTATAAAAGTTCATAAGGAGTTTTTGAAAAAATAGGACTCAAGAGTACACGATTGATCACATAGCAAGCTGTATGCACTACATCAGCCCAAAAATATTTAGGAACCTTGCTTTTGTTGAACATGGTTCTCGCAAGCTCCTCTAAGACTCGATTCTTCCTCTCAACAACTCCATTTTGTTGAGGGGTACGAGTGGCTGAGAATTGATGCATAATACCATATTTGACACAAAATTTATCAAATTGATGGTTTTCAAATTCGCCACCATGATTGGATCGAATATATATTATCTTATGGTTAAACTGATTTTGGATTTGTTTGGCAAGGTTTTTGAAAGACTTGAATGAATCGCTCTTGGACGATAGAAATAGTGTCCATGTGAATCTAGAGAAATCGTCAACAATTACTAAAGCATAAAAACTACCACCAAAACTCATAACCTGTGATGGTCCAAACAAGTCCATGTGGAGAAGCTCCAAGGGTCTTGTTGTGGATATCATATTCTTTTTACTAGAAGATTTTTTAACTTGTTTACATTTTTGACAAGTATCACAAGTTTCCTGAGTTTTAAAATCAAGTTTTGGTAGCCCATAAACCAANACCAAATTATTTTTAGACAATTTATCTAGATGCTTGACGTGAATATGAGCGACGCGCCTATGCCAAAGCCAGATGTCATCCTCCTTAGATATAAAACATTTTGAAAAAAAGAGTAGTGACATCCTCTAGGTTAACCATATAGATATTATTTATACGATATCCGACAAACTTAACTTTATTAGATATATTGTCACTAATTATTCAACATTCAGAATCAAAAGATACACGGTTACCTTTATCGCATAGTTGGCTAATACTCAAGAGATTATGTTCCTGGCCTTCTACATATAGCACATTCTCGATCACTGCCTGATTTGAGTTCCCAATTGTTCCAGTGCCAAGTATCTTTCCTTTGTTGTTGTCTCCATACGTGACAAGCCCTTTTCTTTCAAGGATAGATCTAGGAATTTTGATCTATCATCCGTCATATGTCTCGAGCATCCACTATCAAGATACCAATGTTGTCCATGTGCTCGTAGACATACCTGTAAAACATAGATCACTTGCCTTTTTCAGACCTTTTTCAGGTACCCAAGTTATATTTGATCCTTTTCTGTTATTAACCAGGGAGTCATCTTCCTTTTTCATCCAGACATACATGCCACTAGGTATACCATATTTTCTAATGTAACAAGAGTAGGAAGTGTGGCCATGTGTGCCACAATAAAAGCATGTAGGAACCTTCTTACTAAAATATTTCTTATTAGGCCGATTAATAGGTCTCCTACATGGTCTTCTCCTACACATAGGGGGAATATATCGTAGTCTGGTATGGTCACCAACATTTCTAGTTTGGCTAAGCATAGTGTCTAACATGTTTTGACTCTCTGTGAGTTTTGCAAGTTTTTCATTAAGTCTCAATTTTTCATTTTTCAAAGTCTCGAAAGAATCACAGACAATTGATTGACATAAATTATCATTAGAGCAATCACATGCATTACAAGATATATGAGATCTAATGTTTCATTTTCTAGTTTTAGCTCATCTAATTCTTTCTGTAATGAAACTATTTTTTGTTCATTTAGAAGGATTAATCTTTTTCTATCAGAACTAATCCTAGCTAATTTCTTTAATTCATCATGCAATTTGACATAAGCATTATACAAATCCTCAAAAGGAGGAGAATCATCAGATGAAGTAGATGAGGTGTCAGAATAAACCTTGTTATTTACCTCTTTTGAATTTGAGCAACAAGCATCATCTGTTCTGGTCATGAAGCATAGCTTGGCTGTCTCCTCTGCATTTGAGGTGCTCGATGTCGTGTCCTCCTTTGGTACGTCCCATGCTATATAGACTTTCTTTGAATTGAAGTCCCGAGGAGTGCTCTTCTCTAAATCAACCTTCTTGAGGTAAGTAGGACATTGAAACCTCATGTGTCCTGGCTTATGACATTCAAGGCAAGAGAAGCGCTCTTTGTTACCCTTGCCTTTTCTGGTTGACTCGCATGCTTCTTTCTTCTGGAAATGTTTGAAGCCTCATTTCTTTAGGAATTTCCCGAATTTGCGTACGAGATGGCTCAAAGTTTCTTCGTCTACACCTGAATCGAATTCATCTTCTTCTCTCTCTTCTGTGGATTGAGACATTGTTGCCTTGAGAGATATACTTTTCTTTTTGAAATCTGATTCTTCATGCATTGTCAGGCGTCCAAGCTCTATTTCATGCTCTTGAGGTTTTCCGAACAATGTCGCCAAGGGCATTCAGTCAAGATCCTTTGATTCCATGATAGCTATTACTTTAGGTTGCCATCTCCTGTCAAGACAACGTAAAACTTTATTAGTAAGTTCTCATTTGGTAAAATATTTTTCTAGAGCAACTAAATGGTTAACTATATGAGTGAATCATTTTTGCATGTCACCGATATGTTAGGTATCAGTGACTAAAATAAACCTAGAAGGGGGGGGTTGAATAGGTGTAGCGGTCAAAGTATCCGCTTTTCGCAAACAACTTATAATGCTGAAAAACCCCCAGTTTAATCGATTAACATAGAAAGAATAATCAATTAACTGCAACTTTTTAATCAATTAAAACAGCTCAGATCGCACAAACAGATTCAGTTTCTTGTACGACAAGCAACTGAGATCGAAGCAAATATACAGAGCTAACAGATATATAAGAGTTACAACAGTACAATATAGAAACAAATTATTACAGTTAATACAACTATACAAAGTAATCGATTAAAACAATAAAGAGAGTAGGGAAAGAAAAGCGTGCAACAAGGTTTTTATCGTGGTTCGTTTGCGGGTCCACTTACAAACTACATCCAGGCCTCCCATCTGATCTGGGAGATTTTTCCTCACTATAATCGAAATAACGTTTTACAAACAATTCTTTCAATTACAACACTTAGACACTTTCTTGAAAACTAAAGAACCTTATCCCTTGGTTTGACTCACTTCCTACCGCCCAAGAAAACCTTTCTTGCAGTGTAGCCCCAGCTAAGAACCTATTCTTTCTATCAAGATTTCTAAGCTAATGAAGACG
>NW_017727835.1:178542-178641 GCF_001865875.1 Lupinus angustifolius | reverse complement strand
ATGAGGATGAGGATGAGGACGAGGATGAGGATGAGGATAGGATAAGGACGGGAATGAGAATTACGATAGGATGAGGATGATGACGAGGATAGGATGAGG
>NW_017727835.1:173225-178535 GCF_001865875.1 Lupinus angustifolius | reverse complement strand
AGATGCAACAATTAACACGAAAATATGCTCTAACTCTCTTAAAATCTAATATGCAAGAATGAGCTTGAATTATGAAAACACAGCTTATAAAGAAACCATTCTACAGCCCAGTTAATCGATTAAATCGTTGGTTAATCGATTAACGAGATACAAAATTGTAACTGATTCGGTTTTCCAAGTTTTCTGTTCCAACTGCTTTTCAAAAACTTATGTTAATGGATTAAAATTCACCTTAATTGATTAACTGCATATTTCTATGTACATTTTTAAATTGCAATACTCAAATACATTATGCACTTAACTTATACATGTTCAACACTAAGTTTATGCCTAGGATGCACAAATAACATGTATATATATGATGCATGAACATATTATGAATGTCATATCTCAAAATAAAATGATTTAATGAATTATGTATATGAGACATGTATTGAGTTTACCTAAGCCTTAGACTCAACCTAAACTAATTACTAGTCTAAGTCTAATACCAATCTTGAGGCTTAAGCACGTTGGTTTGTTGATGATCTTCAAGCTCTTATGAAACACAAATTGTCCTCATCAAAACACATAGTGGGCAAGCTTTCCAAACTGTTATTTTAGTAAGTAATATATATATATATATATATATATATTAAATGTATAAAAAGGAAAAAAATTAAAATTCAGATGGAAATTTTATAGTAGGATGAGGCATACCCACTATATTTGTGTCTTGTCGCGCTATTGTATCATGTTAATTATTTTTAATAATTAACAAAAACAATGTAAATTAGTTCGTTATAGGTTGTGTGCCTTTTCGCATTACTTTATATTGTCAAAAAGTAAGAAGATGTATATCCACTATAGGCATTGTCTCTTGTCGTGTTACCTTATCTTGTTAATATTTTTTAAATTATTTTAACAAAGCAAGTTAAAGTAGTCAACTATAGGTTGAGTGTCTTGTCGCGCTACTTTATGTTATCCAAAACAAGGTGAGGTATAGTCACTATAGGCCTTGTGTCTTGTCACCTCACCTTATCTTGTTAAAGTTTTTTAAATAATTTTTAAAAGTAATGTAAAGTAGTCCCATATAGGCTGAGTGCTTTGTTGTGCTACTTTATTTTGTCCAAAGCAAGATGAGATACACCCATTGTAGGTATTGTCCCTTGTCGCGTTACATTGTCTTATTAGTTTTTCCTAAATAATTTTAAAAAGCAATATAATGTTGTCCACTATAAGTTGAGTGCCTTGTCGCGCTACTTTAAGTTGTTCAAAGCAAGGTAAGGTAAACCCACTATAAGCCTTATGCATTGTGGCATTACCTTATTTTGTTAAAAAAATTTAAATACTTTTTAAAATCAATATAAAGTAGTCCCTTTAGGCTTTTTGTTTTGTCACGTTATTTTATGTTGTCCAAAGCAAGGTTAGGTACACCTACTATAGGCCTTGTGCCTTTGGTAAGTGCCAAGATGTACGTATTGTCTATCACTTTTTACTGCACTTAACTTGATTAATCATGGTTAAAACTCAACTTATATGTCACTTTTTAGATAAATTTTGTGTGCTTAAATAATATAATTTTTGATCACCTCTTGTCCGAGTTATTTCTGTATTTTGTAGGAAAAAATATCAACAAGAATTACTTAAAAGATAGCCAAGATAACAAAGCCAAGTCACAAGCCAAAAAACAAAAATATTTGATTAATAGACTAAGCGTGGCATGCTATGCGCTTAGCTTGGTTCCTGAAAAAGATTGCTTCAACTTGAAGAATTCATGTTTGGCGTGCCAAGCAACCAGCCAAGCTTTAACATAAGAGGCAAGAAAGTCCATCCAAGCATGACTTAATGGTATTGTATGAGGGGTATTGTATTAAACAAGGGTTGCAAATCACAAGCCTAACCCAAGATGGGGGTGAGTTAATAATTGTTGTATGGTGGATTGAATCACAAAAAAATAGCTTGCATAAACTAAAATTGTCTTTATCAAACTCACAGTTCCATATCCACAAAAAAAGTACTAGATTGTTCTAAGTACGACGATAGCAACAACCCACAGTTCCATATGGTTAGCTATGCCAATAAGATGGCCATGTGGTCTAAGGAAGACGATTTCCTCATGTGCTTCTTCCACGAGAGTCTGATTGGTCCGACTTTGGAATGGTACTTGGAGTTAGACTTGAGTTGCATTTCTAGATGGATCGAACTTGCTGATCTATTTATGGACTGGTACAAGTTTAACATGGAATTAGCCCCTACTCATGAACAACTTGGGGCTATTCAGAAAAAGAGAACCGAATCGTTCTGTGGATATGCGAAAGGTAGATGGGTGTGGCTGCCTAGTTCAGCCTAAGATGATTTTTTCGGAAATTACTTTATGGGGACCTTAGGAGGCCCTTTTATTGGAATCATGGCTAGGATGCCTACAAGTACTTTCGGGAAGTAATGGATGCCATTGATAGAGTCAAAACATTGTCTAAGGCGAGAAAGTTGTCAACAGGTGAAGGGTATGGTACTGTTGCTAAGAGGAGTTTGCCTCCAATGAAGAAATAAAATGAAATGAAGCAGGTACACCACCAAGAATAGTGGAGGTCGTAGTACACCTTTCTCGAGAAAACACCCTCATACCAAGTGCACAATGTTCCGCAATCCTACAACTATACTTGCCCTCCTTACATAGACGAACCCAGATCTTACATTTCTAGCCAGACAAACCCCCTGTTTAGGCAAGCGTATAACCAAAATTGCACTGCGCCTATCAGTTCACAAGCTCATTTAAATCATATACCAAATAAATCATTTCCAAACCTTCCCCCTTTCCGTAACTAACTATTTCAAATGCTCACTTGTACCAACAATTATTAGAGCATCACATGATTGTTGCATATCGCGTTCGGCCCATCGAATCAAACTTCCCTCATTGGTATAATGTGAACCTAACATGAAAGTACCACATGAACATGGCGGGACACTCCAACAAGGATTGAGAACAATTCAAAGTTGGAGTAAGGAAACTCATGGCTTGTGGGAAGCTCAGGTGTGAAGATAAGGTTAGGCCTGATATTAGTAAAAATCTTATCTCTAACCATGATCTATATGGAGAGTCCACTGGTGAAAAGAGGGCTCAACCTGCAAATAGTGATTCAATATCTTTTTAATAGATTACTGGTTTTACAAAATATCTCTTAATCGATTATTGGTGTTAGAAAAGATATTTATATATGATATGAACCTCCTACATGATTTGTAAAAGTATGATCATGTATGTATGCATGTGCATGTAAATCATGTATGTATACATGTGCATGTAAATCATGTATGTATGCATGTAAGTCTCATTTTAGTTATCATTGATTTTAGCTTGTGAGACTTCCATTAGGGTTTATCCTAGCCTAGACTCTTTCTAAGCAAACATCTTAAGACCTAATAAAGATATAAAACACTTAGCCTCTAGATCTTTTTGAATGATTTATCTTGTGTAAGCTTGAGTCTTGACTTTGTTGTTGATTTTGTTGTTTGTTGATTTGTTCATCCCTTCAACCTTGTCCTTGATATACAATCCTTGTTATCGATCTTTGTCTTTATCAAACTCTATCTTTCATCAACCTTTGTATTCATCAAAATCTATGTGATGCATGCTTGCATATACAATCTGCTCATTCATGCATGCTTACATCTTCAATCTCCCCCGTTTTGATGATGACAAACACTTGTTGGATCTGCTTGATGATAATGAACTATGTTTTGCAAATTCCTTGTTGTAAGTTGATGCACATTTCTCCCTCTTGCTCCCCCTCAATATGAGCATCAGGCGATTTATCATTTTCTTGTAGAAGACTCAACTTTTCTTCTCTTGCAACTCCTACAAAACATAAACAACAACCTTTCTCCCCCTTTTAGCATGATCAAAAAGCAATGTGATATATGAAAGTTTATTGCCAGAAGAAAGGGAAACAATGCAATTTGTACTGCAGTTAATCGATAATATTTCTACTTAATAGATTAAGTCAAATTCAATTTTACACAGAATTGCATTTTATATTAAAGTTAATGGATTATTTTCTGCTTTTAATCGATTAAAACTACTGATATGACAGAGTACAATGCAGATTGCATGTTGTTTTTCAGAAATTTATGTAACTTGATATCCACTAGTTTTATACAGATTACACACTTTTTTACATAGATTACACATAGTGAGATCAATGCAAAAAATTTAAAACAACTAAGCACTCGTTCATTCATTAATCAAACGATTACAAGAGTATGATAGCAAGTACACGATTTCAAGTGAAAGCACAAAAAATACAATTATAGCATGTCATGCGTGCACAACTCAAATTCAAAGCATAGAACAAACTAACAAGTTTGAAATTACAACGCAACGAACAAAAGCATGTAGATCACAAACTACTAAAACAACATTTAACTAGGACACACTAGGCTCCCTAAGCTTGATTAACTAGGAGGTGGTTACGGAAAGCCACCGAAGGTTCTAAACCGCAAGTGAAGCTGCTGGAAACAATTTTGGTTATCTTCTTCTTGTCTTTGAAACTCCGCTATGTGCCTAACTTCCATGGATTGCATTCTCGAATCAATTCGCTCATTCAGGCGTTGTTCCATGGCATCCAGATGAGGCAAACCAAATGAAGGTCATTGAAGCACATTGTTGAAAGATATATTTATGAGAGAGGAGTTGTTTTCCCCTCCCAACTAATCGTTCCTTAGCAAGGTGCCAATTTTTTGAGAGGTTTATCACTTTCATTTTCGGTGTGTTCTTTTTATTTGATTAAGTAAGTGAACTCGGTTTTATTCTTTGTTCGCCATCTCGGCTTTGTTGATATAAATTCCAACGCCGGTATAATGGTTTCAAGAATATTCCAGTTACAACTTACTTCTTAATAATCATGTGAATGAGTTATTTCTTCTTTCCCCACTTGGCTTTGTTAGAATAAATTCTAACGTCGATATAATGGTATCGAAGCAATCCCTTATTACATAATTATTAAGTACCTTTGAATACCATCTCGGTTTTGTGGAATAAATTCCAACACCGGTTTAATGGTATTCTAATGTACAAAAATGATGAATAGTTAGTTGTTAAAAACAAATAAATAAATAAAGAACAAAAGAATAATAAATTTAAGTGACCTTTATTTATTTACTCCCTTTCGGGTTCATTTTATTAACAAACCAATCTTCTTCCTTAAGGAAGGTTGGTATTAAAGAATAAATAAATTGCGGAAAGTAAATAACAATAAATAAAAGTTAGTAAGTTAGTTTCATCACTTTTGTATATTAAAAGTTGTTTTCAACAAATAAATTTATTGA
>NW_017727835.1:172659-173125 GCF_001865875.1 Lupinus angustifolius | reverse complement strand
ATAATGAGTTAAACATATTTTGATGATTTTTGGTTTGAATTGCATATAAACAATTAACAAGAAACATAAACTAAATATTAACAAATTCTTGAGGAGACAAGGTCAATTTGAATAAGGAAAATATTTCTCAACTTCTTATGAGTTTGATCTACTTAGACAAGTTCTTATGTTTTACTTTGGTTAACTCCAAACTCCAAGTTCTAAAATCCTCCTTTAAGTGTATGTCCTAAAATGGTAGAATGATAATCACTTAGATTTATTACTAAACAATATTACGTCCACAAGAGACTAGGTTGTCACACCCTAATCTTGGCTACTCTAATATTGAAGTAGTAATGAATATAAGATCTGAAGAAAAAGTATGCTTAACTTGGCAAATAAACTAAGTAGTACAACCACTTCTTAGTTTATTTGTTAAGTGTTTGAGACAAGTAATTTTTATGACTTGAAATCAGTTTTTAGGTGA
>NW_017727835.1:159995-172559 GCF_001865875.1 Lupinus angustifolius | reverse complement strand
AAATCTTTTAGAATATAAGAAGAAGTAGAAATACATAACCATATTCAAAAGAAATTGTTAGGAGCATGAGCCATCCATCCAAGGATTGGATGCTTTGAGTTCCAAATGAGATTACAAAATTGATTTTTGCATCTCATTTGCCTTCTCCTTTTCTCCTCTTGAATTTTAAAATAAAATTACAAACTTACTTGAAATAAAGATCTAAAAACTAAGAAAACGAAGAGAGAACTTCAGAGAAGAATTTCTAGTGAGAGATATGTGAATTTTTATAAGAAATTGATTCCTTTTGCTCGAATGGAATGTGCTCTATTTATAGAAATTCTTTCTCGGCTGCTGAGCTACTTGTCAGCTCCGCTACGCAGCTGACCAAACCCTTCAGCATGGGTTTGGTTGCTTGATCAAGTAGCTTTGTTACCTCCTTATGCTTGACTCATCAAAGCTAGTTGTGAGATACTATGAAAAGCCTATGGTGGCTACTTGAGGTGAGGTCATTGGTGACTTCACGGTTTGTTTGATGGTTAAGTCAAGTCTGGGTGCACACCGCTTAGTACACCTGTTGCACCGCTAAGCTGCTTGTTTAGCAGCTTTGACCGTGCTGACTGGGACATGGCCTGGTGCTTGCTGATCTGGTCAGGAGTCTGGTTCTCCGCTAAGCTGCTTGGTTGGACCGCTAAGCTGCTTGTTCAGCAGCTTTACTTGTTGAGCAGCTTGGGCGTGTGCCAGACTCGTGTTTGATCGTGCCAAGCTTGAGTTCTGACCGTGTCAGGATTAGTCTGGTGCTAGACTTAGCGGCCAAGCAGGTCCGCTCAGCTGCTTGCTTGAGCAGCTTGGTCCAGGTCAGGCTAGTGTCTAGGTTAGTGCTTAGCAGGGCTTGGTCCACGCTTTGCTGCCTGGTTGAACACCTTGGTTTTTTTGACTTCTTTGTCTTTTTGACCATGAGTCTTTTTTCCTCTTCTTTTCTTCATTCTAAATCCTACAAAATACATAAAAAAGAAATACACATACAAATATACAAGATTGTGATATTTTATACAAAAAGTATTGTTTTAAGTTGTTTTATCTCAATTATGCTTAAGATAAGTGCCATAAAAGTGTATGAATTTTAGGTATGTTTGGCACTATCAAACTCCCCCCAAATTAAAACTTTGTTTGTCCCCAAACAAAATGTAAAATAACAACCACTTGGCTTTGGAAAAATTAGGTTTGTACAAGATCAAAACTTATGCATGATTCCTTTTAAGTTCCATGAGATGTGTTTATGATTATGTGACTTTGACTCATAATGCTTCAAACTAAAAATTGAATACATCTTTTCAAAAATTCATTTAGAAATTCACTTATTAAAAATGTTATTAATCAAAGAGATGCATTTCACACATGGTTCAAGAATGGAACAAAATGGGGTAAGTGTTTCACTCAAAACTCAACTTGTTTCATTTGCAAGAATTTAATTTTGTTTTTCATCTTAACACTTACTGTGATTACACAAATTTTTCAAGAATCACTAAGGTCTTATTTAGGTTGTAATGAGTCTTGGCTATCAAGGAAATTGGTTCTTCAAGATATTCAAAGATACTTTCAAAGTTAAAAGAGAGCAAAAATTAATTTTTCATTAAAAACATATACTCCTTTCAACTTTTTTCCATTTTTCCTTCCCTCATTCTTTTTCTTGACCTTTTTGTGTAACTTCTCTTTAATTTTGTCAATCTCTTTTCACTCCTTTTTTATTTTGGATCATTTTCTTTACTTTTTGATTTGTAAAGAGATTGAGAGTTTTTCCTTGAACACTTTGTTACATTGCCAACCATTCCCCCAACTTAATTTCTTCCATCAACATTCCTTTTGAAAAATTCTCTCTTTTTACTTAGAAAAGTATAGGAGATTATTTTTGTTTTTCCATATTAGGCTCAAGGGTCCATATTAGCTCGAATTTGAATTTGAGGATGAATTACAAGATCAATTTGGGGGATGAAGATTGAATGCACGAGGTTAGGGTTTGAAGAAACTAAACTCAACACTGTGTTTGAATCTGTTTTATGATTGCACTTAATCGATTAACGTATGTGTTAATCAATTAACAAGATTTGAATTTTAACACAATTAATGAATTATGTTCCAACTTAATTGATTACATTTTTAAAACAATTTTAACCTAGGTAATCGATTATAGGAACAAATAATCGATTAGATGAGTCACTGAAATAAATTTTGGAACAATTTGAATTAGTTTAGAGGTTTGCTAAGACTCTAATAGAAAAGATCTATCTATCCTAAACATTTAATGAACACTTAACTCAAAGCAAAAAGACATGAGAGCATATTCAATCAAGAATACAATATACAATTAAGAATACATGCATTTATTGGCAATAAGTGTTATTTAGGATTGTCTAGATATGTAGCATGCATTCAAACACTTAGGCATAATATCAGAAAAAACATATGATAAATAAATTTTAGAGCAGAACATGCCACGATATTTGGTTACCTCACATGCTTTACCTCATCCTTAGCAAAGAGTTAGAAGATTGCCATATTTGATGTATTCTTTGGTCTTTCTTCAATTTCTTGATTCTTGCCTTTCCTTTCTTGCATAGCACTTCAATCCTTTAGAATGTATATTCTCGTACCTACAACATATTAAGCATACCTTTCCTCTTCTCTTTTCGAGATGTCTTAACAAACATTAAAATTTGCATAGGCTTTAAAAGTTGTCTTGGTCGATTGCATTAATATGAAATGTAACTTGTTGTGCTTCAACATGATTAGAATATTCTTGATAGTATTTACTTATGATTCAAAACATTTACTTATGAATCAAAACATGGTTAAGGATTCTTGTAATTGTTCAACAATAACATGTTTGCATTTAATAGCATATAAATGAGAAATATATAGTATTTTGGCCTAAAAGTGATTTTTGGGAACTTTCTTAGAAATATACTTATTATATCACTTATTTTGAAATTATGGTCTTACTAGGATTTCATGATAGAATATATTTATAGCACTTACAATATGCAATACTTGGAGTTTATAAGGGATACCTTATTTACCTTTGTAGCAAAATACTTGCTAACTTCAAGCATTTTATTTGAAAATTTGTTCATAAGTGTCATAATCCCTTTTCCTAGGTGACAAGTCAATGAAATTTGATCTTCTCACGTACTATGTGCCTAGAACACTTGCTTTCCATATGCAATTTGAGATTCATATGTCCTTAGGCACACCTACAAAACAAGATTAGTTGCATGTCTTGGATACCCAACTAATCTTGGGTCCCTTGATGTTAGTAGCTTGGGGATTTTTTCTCTTAGTGATCCATATATAATTTCCATTTGGAACATCATGCATTCTAATATTACATGTATTCAAAGTATGACAATGAAATCCACAATAAAAACAAGTAGGAGATTTAACATATGACATGTTCAAAACATCTACCCGTTTATTGTGAAATATGTTCTTTGCACGCATATATCCCAAACCATATCTAATTCCAACATTTTTACATGTAGCAAGTAAGGTGTTTAGTTTTTTACTACTATATGTGAATTTAGCAACTTTATCCTTTAAGGAATTATTTTATTTTTCCATGCATGTGCAATTTTCACAAGTAAGTATCACATTTAATTTAGTAGTACAATTACAATCACATGAAGAGTTAGCATACTTAGCATCTAAGGTTTCATTTTCAATTTCAAGCATATCAATGAAATTTTGTAATTCATAAATTTTCTTTTCAAGATCTAACATCAACCTTTTCCTATCCATATACTTTTTTGCTAACTTTTTAAGATCTTCACGCATTTCAACATAGGCATCATAAAGTATATCATACATGGGAAATATTTCAGAACTTGAATTAGAATTGGAAGAGTGTACCTCACTAGGATCATCTTGCTCACTTACTTTGCAAGAATTCAAATTTTGAGTCATTAGACATATCTTGTTTGATTCTTCATCTTCCAAGATGCTTATTGATGAATTGTCCTCTTTGGGTGCATCCCAAACGATGTATGCCTTTTTAGCTTTGATATCCCGAGAGTCTTTCTTGTTGTCATGTTCAATCTTCTTGTGAGAGGTAGGACATGTGTACCTCATGTGGCCTCCTTTCCGACTCTTATGGCAAGTTTCTTTGTCTTTGCGATACTTGCTCATTTTGATTAAACCTTCTTCATCTTCCTTGTGAAGTACTATCTGAATTTGTTGATGAGGAGGGACATTGCTTCATCACTTATGTCAGAATCGGACTCATCATCATCATCATCATCATCATATTTCTCCTTTTGACTTCTAGAACATGATTTTGTCTCTTTAAAGGAGATTTCTTTGATGTTCTCATCCATTTGCTCATTTAGTGTCAAACGTCTTAATTCTATCTCGTTTTCATGAAGTTTGCCAAATAATGTTGTGAGCGTCATTTGTTCCAACATATCCTTGGCACTATCGCACTGAGAAATCCTAAAGAACTCATCGTATGAAAGTGCGGAGGTTATAATATTTTTACTTTCAAATCAAGCTACACTTTTCTCTTTTCCTTGTTGGTCAAGAGACTTCTTGGTTTCTTTTTGGTTTCTCCTTCCACCATGTATAATTGAACGAAATGTGCATATTCTAAGGCATCCCAAATATCCATATCGATGGACTCAATAAAGACCCTCATTCAGATTTTCCAGTAGGCGTACCCCTCACCAAGGAAAACCGGAGGGTTGTTGATGGTTGCGCCGTCACCGCTAAAAGGGTTAGAAGAGCCCTTGGTAAAAGTGCACAGGATCAATGATCTAAGCAATTAAGCTAGCACGATTGTACTAGCTCTAATACCACTTGTTGGGTCCCACATGGCACTATAACTCACTTAGATGAGGGTGAATAGGTGATACGGTACACAATTACCGTTGCTCGATAAACAAACAGATTATACAAATTTGCACACTGTTTAATCGATTAACAAAAACTATAATCAATTAACTCCTTCTGCAGATAATCGAATAACTAAACACCCTAATTGATTATTCAGTTCTTGGTCTATGAAAACAATCTTCTTTTGATATCCAAGATTACTAAGATTCAACTAAACTTATATGCAATATTTTAGATGATTAAGAATAGTAAATGCACAAAACATAATATTCAATTAACTTAGAATGATATGCATGTCAAGTTAAGTAAATCGTGTAATACGAAAATGTAAAGAATAAAGGTTTGAGAAGAATAAGACACATATTTTATCCTAGTTCGTTTGCGGATCCACTTGCAAACTACATCCAGGCCTCCCCTTCTGATCTTGGGATATTTTTCTTCACTATGGAAATTATGAGTTCTTTTACAAACAAACATCCATTACAAGACATAAGACACTCCTTTCTCGGAACCGATGAACTTAACAACCTTGGTTTGATCTATTTAACTCGCCTACTTGGATCTCTTCTCCTTTCGTGATGCGGCCCTAACTTAGGTATCGCTCGAACCAAGACCTATTGCTCTTGTTAAGACACTTACCTAACCGCAGCTAGGGTTTTCCCAAACCAATTCTCTTTCAATGGTGATACAACACACCAAGAGAATATGTTGTTTCCTTGTGTAAAATCATTAAATTTATTTATTCACCGCAATGTGCAGAATTTACACTCTTCTACAATCTATGAACCCCTCTACAAATCTCACAATTAGAACACAAAAAACGTGAGAGGCAAGGTTTCTTTTTACAAAAGATTTTACAATGAAGCTCTTGGGCATCTTTCTAAAGATTCGCCCTTTTATCTATTACAAAAGAACACTTTCAAATAATCTCTAAAGATATAAAAATTGTAACACCCTTTTCCTAACGTTTAAAGCAATTACATACAAGACCATCATTTACGATCTTCGTTAATTATATTTTCCTTTTTTGCGAAAATAGCGTATAATTTTTTTTTTCTTTATAACATATGAACATGTGGTTCTTTCATAACTCACCACTTAAACTATAGACTAAACAACAATACAACATAGTAACATACACGTATTTATATATATAGATCATCAGTTCAAAAAGCGTCATAGTCCAAAAAAAGAGTACATCATCCAAGTCATGCCATCCACATATACGCTCCAGCATAATAGAACACATGTATACACAAATATACACACGCAAAAGATCATATGGCTGGGTGTACACTGAACTCACAACACTCGCACCAAAAGAAAATTATACGGTCATACCATGCATAAAAAGGCCGTCAAAATCTCGACCCAACATCCTCCTGCTACTGTCCCTCAGAACTACCCTCCTCAGGGTCTTCCTCTGGATCCTCATCATCACTAGAAATATATATAATATTCTCCCTAACCATAGGCTCGACTGACGCAGGGGAGTATGATGGTGAAGGAGATGGTCGGGTCCTCCTTATCGAGCCACGAATATCAGCCTCGTCATTCTGAATCCTCCCACGTACCCCGTGAGAATAGGACCCATGAGCAAACTGCAGATTCTCTCTCACAACAATAGCGGGTGAATCCATATGACTCTCCCGTAAAGAAAGACACCGGATACATCGACAAGTCTGAACTCCCCAATTCGTGTCAGTACGACTAGCCGGGGTCACATGTGATCCCCCAGCAAAACCTCTCACCGAGGCTCTGGGTGTACACCGGAATGGCACAACCCTATGTGTCCGGGCATGATAGGATCCATAAGATAGGTCAAGAGGAGCAGTAGGAGATGGAATATACTTGGCAGGAGCAAGAGGAGGCATGCGTCGGGGGAGTATCACTCTATGCCTGTCCGAGTACGAACACCTGATTTCTGTGTCTCCCCTAAACACCGCCCTAGACCGGTCCACCTCAACCTCCCCCGACGGGAGATGCATGATCTCTACTCGACAAGGAGGAACCACAGAAGAAGCCTCTGAGTTCATCACTACCTGTAATGTGAGATTGGAGAGTAAGCATCTCTGTATAAGATAAACAATCAACAATTAATAAGGTCAAAACATAAAATAGATCAAACAGGTATTAATATAACAATTTAATCATATGTATGAGCATGATGTAATAATGAATGCACTCATTAATCTAATGATACCAACTATTTTGTAGATGAATGCATGGAGAAAACGTCTCCTAATTGGGCCCCTAACGATACCTCAAAAACAATGGTATCGACTGGTCGAGCCCGACCAGCCATTTGCTGTTCTTAGGAAGCGAACATGACGAGTAAAACACCGTGCCAACCATTGGTAACCAAAAGGCATATAACTATCGTGCACTCAATAGCGCCGGAAATACCTCCGGTTGGCAAAGATAACCGCTGCATCACCCTGAGCATCATACCTTCAAGGGGGTGCCAGAGGTCACTGTAGTTACTGCGAAGAGTTCTGTCGGCTCAAGGGAGCTACCCTATTCCTGAAAAATCAATCTCCACCCACAATGTCCCCTCAAATATGTCACACAGACAAGGTACCCCTTTGGGTTCTCAACATATTGACATGAATCTTCCGATTCATACAAAGCATAGCTTTTTTTTTTCCTTCTAAAACGAAGAATCAGGGGAAGCCTTTTTAGGGTAATAACAAAACATTTTTATTGAAACTCAATTATAACATTTTCATTCAAACTCAATTATAACATTTTCTTCAAGTTCTAACTCACTGGCTTATTGATCAAAAGGATTTTCTAACCACTATAAAAATAATCCAGTTTTGATATAAGTCAGAAAAACATTTCCCCTTCATCCTTCGTCAAATATTTCATAAGCAAAACTTTCATTCTTTAAGTTTCATCAAGAATCTTCATATGCTATGCCATGAGAATGTTTGATGACAGTTGAATAGTCAACTCAACAATATGTCACAGTTCAAAATTCAACAGAATATTCAGTTAAATAAGTACTTTCATTATCAAACTTTCAGTCATAATGATCATTCATATCAACAAACATAATCATTCAATTCCATTGAACCACTTCAACCAAACATATCCATCATAATTTAGAGTTTAAATTAATTTACGAACAACTAAGTCTTGCTACTCGATTGTTCGCGACCACAGAAATAATATTCGACTATATCCGCAGATGGCCTAGTGATAAGTGCCAAAAGTATACACTTTTCACCATCATTCTATGACGCTTATCCTATGCATATTTTAGAAAACCAACTTAAATTAACACTCTTTAGGTGAATTTTGCATGATTAAATAAATTGGTTCTTTATTAATTCTTGTCCAAGTTTTCTTTGAGTTTTGTAGGAAATTGAATATTAAAGAATAAATTCACTGGTGGATAAGAATTCAAGCCAAAATTCAAGACGAAAGCTCAAAAGAATTGCTAAACGTAATCAAGTTAAAGCATGGCATGCTATGTGCTTAATTTGGTTACTTAGCCTTGAAGAAAGGTACCTTACTTCATCTTGAATAAACCTATGTTAAGGTAGGCAAGGCAACTTGCAAAAATCAAATGCTTACCTTAACTTAAAGAAAACAGCCCAACAAAAATCAAGTAACAAACCAAAGGAAAAAAGTTGCTTCACCATGAAGAAATCAAACACAAAGCTGTCCAGCCAAGCCAAGCACCAAGCACCAGGCCAGGTCAGCTAGGCACCAAGCACCAGGCCAGGCCAGCCACGCACCAAGCACCAGGCCAGGTCAGCCAGACACCAAGCACCAAGCCAGGTTAGGCAGGCACCAAGCACTAGGCTAGGTCAGCCAGCACCAAGCACTAGGCCAGGTCAGCTAAGCTGTTGAAAGAGGTAGCTGAGCGTGGAACCAGTCAGCTGAGCGGCTGAAACATGCAACTGAGCGGGGAACCAGGTCAGCCAAGCTGCTGAAACATGTAGCTAAGCGGGGAAACAGGTGGGCTAAGCGGTTGGCGCACCAGAAAAGTGATTTTTTGGTCAAATCATGGAACATCTTACTTTTTCTTTGCTTAAAGGCCAAGAACATGACCTCATGGATGACATAAGGCTATGACAAGAAGGAGGAGGTGTCACTATGCATGTAACCTAGCCCACCATAGGGGTCAAGTAAGTGCCAAAGTGGCTCTTCATAGGGGCCAAAGGTGAGCAACTTAGCTGCCAAACAACGCAACTGAATATCCAACACTTTGGCCTATAAAAAGGCTACTTTGGCCTGTAAAAAGGCACGAAATTCTCATTTGTAAAACATTGTAAATTCATTCTAAATTCTTCCTAGTTGATTCCTCTTCTTTTCCTTTCATTTTAGGTATTGTTTAGGCTAGTTTTGGAGTAGTTTTTCATGTAATTCAAGAGGAGAAAAGGAGAAGGCAAATGAGATGCATAAATCAATTTTGTACTCTCATTTGGAACTCAAAAGCATAGAATCCTTGGATGGATAGCTCAGGCTCCTAAACATTTTCTTTTGAACAAGGTTATGCAATTTCTACTTCTTCTTAATTTACAAAAGTTTGGATTTTAATCATTCAAGTTGGTGCTTTGGTTAATATTATTTGTTTGAGAAGTACTTAATGCTCTTTTTAGATTGATCACCTAAAAAATGATTTCAAGTCAATAAAATTACTTGTCTCAAACACTTAACAAATAAACTAAGGAGTAGTTGTACTACTTAGTTTATTTGCCAAATTAAGCATGCTTTTATTAAGATCATACACTCATCACTCATTCAATATTAGAGTCGCCAATGGTTAGGGTGTGACAACCTAATCTCTTTTATGGTCGTAGTATTGTTTAAGTAATGAATATAAGTGTTCATCATTCTACCATTTTAGGATATACACTAAAAGGAGGATTTCAGACCTTGGCGTTTAGGGTTAACCAAAGTAAAACATAAGAACTTTTCTAAGTAGTTCAAAGTCAAAAGAAGATGAGAAATATATTTTCCTTATTCAAAATGATCTTGTCTCCTCAAGAATTTGTTAATATTTAGTTTTATGTTTATTGTTACTTGTTTATATTCAATTCAAATCAATTGAAAACCATCAAAATATGTTTAAACCATTATTTGTGCTTTGACATATTTATATGATTCATTTTATTAGGCAATTCTTTGTGGTTCGACATAACCCTATACTATACTACAATTGAATCTTAAAAGAGGTGTACATTGTAAAATAGTAAAGTGTTATCAATAAATTTATTTGTTGAAAACACCTTTTAATATACAAAAGTGATGAAACTAACTTACTAACTTTTATTTATTGTTATTTACCTTCTGCATTTTATTTCTTCTTTAATACCAACCTTCCTTAAGGAAGAAGAAGGAAGAAGTTCGGCTTCTTAATAAAATGAATCTGAAAGGGAGTAAATAAATAAAAGGTCACTAAATTTATTATTCTTTTTGTTCTTTAATTATTTATTTGTATCTAACAACTAACTATTCATCACTTTAATATATTAGAATACCATTAAACCGGTGTTGGAATTTATTCCACAAAACCGAGATGGTATTCAAAGGTACTTAATAATTATGTAATAGATAATTGCTTCGATACCATTATACCGGCGTTAGAACTTATTCTAACAAAGCCGAGATGGGTCAAAAAAGGAATGACTTATTCACATGATCATTAAGAAAGTAAGTTGTAACTGGAATATTCTTGAAACCATTATACCGACGTTGGAATCTATTTCAACAAAGTTGTGATGGCAAACAAAGAATAAAATCCAGTTCACTTACTTAATCAAATAAAAAGTAAAACACACCAAGGAATAGGAATTCCGCTCTCAACAAGTTGACACTACTGTCGGAACGATTTGTTGAGAGGGGAAGGCCTACTCCTCAAACATCCTTTCAAACTCAACTAAAATAAACACCGAGATAACCTTTCAACAAGTTGGCGTCGATGTCGAGGAATTGCTTTAATAATAAAACATTTCATATTTATATGTCATTTATCAAATAATTGTGCATAACATTATCTTTCTGTTTTGTATAAATTTATTTTTACTTTTGTACATCTTTATTTTTATGTTTTGTACATTTGAAAAAAAAATTAAAAACTAAAAAAGAAAAAAAGTGAATTCGTGGAGTGAAAACCCACTAGTTAAGAAACCTTTTATTGTTATTATAAAATATTTAGGAGATGTGGAGGTACCCCTCATCAACCTTTTCAAAAGAACAACAGAAAAGGGGTTGAAATAAACAAGGATAAGTGGCTGGACTTTTTCTTCAAGAAGGGAAGCCACTTGAATCCTTAAAGGTTAAGTATTCACCATGGACGTTTTGATGATGATTCTTTATCTTGTGATACTTTAACCAAACATCTCCACCAATATGCCTTAGTAAATGATTTTGAAATTTTCAAATTAATTTTTAAACTAAGAGCATGCTTGTTATATTTGTGCCAAAAATGAATTTTTCCAAACTTTAGAACTCCTAAAAAGTGTGTTATTTGATTCACCACTTAACAGAATAAATTCATGAAATTTTGAATGGATTTATTTATGGATGTTTGGTGTGATAAAATGTGTTCTGAAGTTCCATAAATTCTGCTTCGACTTCCATTTTATCACTTGGATTTGAAATATGATTGAAAATATTTTCTAAACATCAATTTTCATGAAAAAGCATTATGTTTGGTTGGAATTCTCTCAATCAAATTTAATTCATGAAGTTAGTGTGTTAGAAAATTATAAATTCATGTGAATTGTTAGACTAACCTCAAAGAAAAAGAAAATTTTAAGTTCGAAATGATTTACAGGAAAACAAGTCCAAACAAACAAACAAAAATGAGGAGTTGATGACACCACTATCTAGGAGAGGATAGTGAAAACAAGGAGAATGAAATTCTGTGTTCTCCTAGAAATGGTGGTTAATTTTAATTTTCTTTTTCATTCTTTGAAAATATTATACGAACTTCCTAAAAATATTCTTTTTGACTTGAGGACAAGTCAAGTACTTAAGTTGAGGGGAGTGCGTATAACATTTTGAAAGAATGAAATTTTGTTGTATTTTAAAACTTTTTGCTGTATTTTAATTCCTTACTGTGTTTATTTTTATTTTTAGTGTGCTTATTTTTTAGTGTGTTTATTTTTCTTTTCTTTTTGAAAATTTATTTAAAAAAAGTGAATTTGTTGAAACTAAACAAAGTAAATAAACACATACTTGGCTTAAACATTTTTCAAGATCAATGACTTTGTAAATTAGAAGCTTTGATGAGCAACATGAGATGAAAATTTGAAAATTTTGTGAATAATTCATAATGTTATAACTTGGATAAAATGCAAACTTTTTGGAAAATCATTTATCATGACCTTGTGAATTTTAAAAAAAATCAAAGAGTTGTACATAAACCAACCTTTTGAGGCAGTGTAAGCCAAACACAATAATTATGTGAACTTAGTGAGAAACGTTTTTGGTTTTTCACAATTGATTTTGTTTGAATCTTTCTTGACTTGGTTGCACACAATTTGATAGGATATGGTCAAGGCAAGTTCTTTCAATTAGAATGAGCCACTTGACCAAAAATAAATGACCAACCAAAAATAGGAATATCCTTTGTTAACCCCTTTGAGCCTTAAAATAAATTTTTAATTTTAAAATCAATCCTTGAGCCTAATATGGAAAAACAAAAAATAATCTCCTATACTTTTCTAAGTAAAAAGAGAG
>NW_017727835.1:159442-159895 GCF_001865875.1 Lupinus angustifolius | reverse complement strand
AGGAAAAACTCTCAATCTCTTTGCAAATCAAAAAGTAAAGAAAAAGATCCAAAATAAAAGGAGTGAAAATAGATTGAGAAAATTAAAGAGAAGTTACACAAAAATGTCACGAAAAAGAATGAGGGAAGGAAAAATGGAAAAAAGTTGAAAGGAGTATATGTTTTTAATGAAAAATTAATTTTTGCACTCTTTTAACTTCGAAAGTATCTTTGAATATATTGAAAAACCAATTTCCTTTGATAGCCAAGTCTCATTACAACCTAAATAAGACCTTAGTGATTCTTGAAATATTTGTGCAATCAAAGTAAGTGTTAAGATGAAAGAAAAAAATAAATTCTTGCAAATCAAACAAGTTGAGTTTTGAGTGAAACACTTACCCCATTTGGTTCCATTCTTGAACCGTGTGTGAAATGCATCTCTTTGATTGATAACATTTTTAATAAGTGAATTGCT
>NW_017727835.1:158801-159342 GCF_001865875.1 Lupinus angustifolius | reverse complement strand
AAAAATCAAATGCTTACCTTAACTTAAAGAAAACAGCCCAAAAGTGCCAAGCAACCAACAAAAATCAAGTAACAAACCAAAGGAAAAAAGGTTGCTTCACCATGAAGAAATCAAGCACAAAGTTGTCCAGCCAAGCCAAGCACCAAGCACCAGGCTAGGTCAGCCAGGCACCAAGCACCAAGCCAGGTCAGCAAGGCACCAAGCACCAGCCCAGGAAAGGCAGGCACCAAGCACCAGGCCAGGTCAGCCAACACCAAGCACTAGGCCAGGTTAGCTAAGCTACTGAAACAGGTAGCTAAGCGTGGAACCAGTTAGCTTAGCGGCTGAAACATGCAGCTGAGCGGGGATCAAGGTCAGCCAAGCTGCGGAAACATGCAGTTTAGCGGGGAAACAGGTGGGCTAAGCGGCTAGCGCACAAGAAAAGTGATTTTTTGGTCAAATCATGGAACATCTTACTTTTTCTTTGCTTAAAGGCCAAGAACATGACCTCATGGATGACATAAGGCTATGACAAGAATGAGGAGGTGTCACCATGCATGTA
>NW_017727835.1:158284-158701 GCF_001865875.1 Lupinus angustifolius | reverse complement strand
CCTTTTAATATACAAAAGTGATGAACTAACTTACTAACTTTTATTTATTGTTATTTACTTTCCGCATTTTATTCTTTTTATACCAACCTTCCTTAAGGAAGAAGTTTGGCTTCTTAATAAAATGAATCTGAAAGGGAGTAAATAAATAAAAAGTCACTAAATTTATTATTCTTTTGTTCTTTATTCATTTATTTGTATCTAACAACTAACTATTCATTACTTTTATATATTAGAATACCGTTAAACCGGTGTTGGAATTTATTCTACAAAACTGAGATGATATTCAAAGGTACTTAATAATTATGTAATAGATAATTGCTTCGATACCATTATACCGGTGTTAGAATTTATTCTAACAAAGCCGAGATGAGGCAAAGAAGGAATGACTTATTCACATGATTATTAAGAAATTAAGTT
>NW_017727835.1:157154-158184 GCF_001865875.1 Lupinus angustifolius | reverse complement strand
AATCTTGATTAGGCACGAAAAGATTTTCAGAGACGCTATTGGTTTAAAACTTAGAATTTGACTTTGGAGGCTCAGATTCGCTTCAGAAAAGCTTTAGAAAAATTACTATCTTGAGATACAGACTTTATCTTCATAAAAACAGAGTACTAATATAAGTTTAGACTCATAAAACTCAGAATTTATAAACCATAAGGAAATTTGAAACATAGGCTAACATATAGTCAAAAATTAGATAGTTTGGAGTGCGAACTAGGGACTAGTTTTGTTTTTCCCTTTAAACAGTGAGGATTTCGAATTTTTTTGCCCCTGAAAGAATGATATTTAGCTAGGAATTTGAAATATGAACACATGCATATATTATATATAAAATGTGGACGTTAGGAACTGAAGTTATCAAGGAAGAATTAAGGTATTAGGGTTTCCTTAACTCTTGAATACTTGGGACCAATTTGCATGGCTTCTAAGCCTTCAAAATTTTCGAGTTCTAACCTTTGGAATGAGTTAAAGATCATGAGTTCAGCTTGTTAGGAAAAGCTTATAACACATGCAAGGGCTTTTCAATCCTAAACACCCTAGAACAATCACAACAACACCTAAAACACCCTTTTGGATCTATCAACAACACAAGGAGGTGATTGGGTTTAGAAACCCTTTCACCACGAAATTCTTGGGATAAAAAGACCTGCACACAGAAGATTTCCAACATGCAAAGAGTTATAAACATATCGATGATCATTTCTAACACAACCTTAAGCTTACAACTCATCAACAACCACAACAACCACAACAATGCATGATTTCCCTAACCACACTTAGAGCAGAATTTTTAAAACAGTAAGGACAGCCCTTGCATGTCATTTTTTCGTGAATCAGAGGTTCAATTTGAGTTCTCCATACCTTTAAATGGTTGGGTAGAGTCTTTGAAGAGAAATCCAAGCAAACTCTACACTATAATCCATAGTTGCACCACTTTTAGTTCATGAAATCTTAATGAGAATCCAACCAGCAAAACCTTAAGAAAGTGTAGATT
>NW_017727835.1:149410-157054 GCF_001865875.1 Lupinus angustifolius | reverse complement strand
GTCATGTATATATAGGTGTTAGGGATGAGTTAGTGGAGGAAGATATTTTGGGTTGGGTGTCATTAAGATTTAAATAACGATTAGGTAATTTAGCAAAGTTGTAGATGCATAATGTGGTATTTGGTTTGAGCAACTAGTGTAGTGCATGGATGTGTTTTCTTGTGCTCTAAGACACCTTAATACAACCTTAAATAATGTCTAGGGGAGTATAGATGATATTTCAAGTACTCAAAGAATTGATAGAAAAGATCATAGGCACTCTCGGGCAATCTAGTTCAAAGGTACATTAAAACCAACACTTTTTCTAGAAACTTTTAACTAAGTTACTTATCATAGTATAACACTAAGATAATAACTTCCTATCCTCAAAAATCAACATCAATAAATAATTATAAAATCTAATAGGTTAGGTGGTCACTTAGACCAATTCTAATTAAAATTCTAAAACCATACATTACCCGATAACAGCTAGACTTTAAACTTTAAACTTGGACAACTTGGAAACTAACTAGATCAACTTATTTTCAAAGCAATTATTAAACATTTAGCATTCTAATATTAAGAAATTATAATCACATACATAAGCACACTAACACGGACACACAAATATATATATAGTCCTATGTCTACCTAAGTAAGGTGCTGAAAGAAGGGATGTTACAAAAATGAAAGAGCTATGATTTTCAGAACAATGTGAAATATGTTTTTCGTGTATGTGTTCTAACTCTATGAAAATATGTTCATGTATGTTATGAATCAATAGGAAAAACTTGGATGTATATACATTTTTGTTTTCAGCTACAGTTAATCGATTATCACAAAATTTAATCAATTAATGAATCTTTAAAATACCACAAACCATAAATTGCAACAACCCTTTATCAATTAACCCATACTTAATCGATTAACGGATTCCCAAGAATTCAATGCTTAATAGATTAAAATATCTCTTAATCGATTATTGGTTTTACAAAAGATATTTCAATATGATATGAACCTCCTACATGATTTTTAAAAGTATGATGAATGACTTTGAATGATGTATGATTTAAAACTCATCTTAAATGCATCGAAAATAATATGATCATGTATGTATGCATGTGCATGTAAATCATGTATGTATGCATGTAAGTCTCATTTTAGTTATGACTGATTTTAGCTTGTGAGACTTCCATTAGGGTTCATCCTAACCTAGACTTTTTCTAAGCAAACGTCTGAAGACCTAACAAAGATATAAAACACTTAGCCTCTAGATCTTCTTGAATGCTTTATCTTGTGTAAGCTTGAGTCTTGACTTTGTTGTTTGTTGATTTGTTCATCCCTTCAACCTTGTCCTTGATATACAATCCTTGTTGTCGATCTTTGTCTTTATCAAACTCTGTCTTTCATCAACTTTTGTCTTCATCAAAATCAATGTGATGCATGCTTGAATACACAATCTGCTCATTCATGCTTGCTTGCATCTTCAATAGAAAGTTCTAGGAAGAATCAAACAAAGCTAGCACAATGGTTCAATTATCAGGCTATCTCAGGAGAACAATTGATGAATGAGCAATTACCTTATACTTAGGCAAAAGTTTTACAAAATTTTGTAAATTGTACTATCATGTCTATCATATTTTCTCTCAAATCTTCTCATGTATAATTCCTTGAATATCAATAGAAGAAAGTTTATTCATGTCCCTACTATACATTCATGTGTACATGTTTTATTACATAAGTCTCGAATTATATAAATACAATGCTCAAACATCATAATCATATAACTTTTTTGCTAATGTCTTTAACTAGTGATTCAACATAATAAAACTAATTAGAACTAAGCCTCCGTTCATATGTCGATGGAGAAAGAAAGTTATGTCTTTCAGCGAGGATGAGGGATAAATACCCAAATGGATTCAATGGTTCGAGAAAGGGGAAAGGGAAACATGATTGATATCAGCTTGATAAGTTGTGGTCTACCGAGAAAGCGCTACAGTTTCATATCAAACAAACTTCATAACGATGATTAAGTTGTTCACATATGTGTGTTCTAGTATTCTTGCATCATTACAAACATCTTCACATTACACATGCATCATTTACATTCACATCATCATATGCATGCAAGGCCAGACTATTGACCCCCAATGGTCTATTTTAACTTTTGACCCAAAGTTCCTCATTACTCGTTCATTCTCGTGGTCCTCCTTGCACTCAGGCCCCCCTATTGTTCTCATGTTATGGTTTTGACCCCCTAGTGATCTTTTTTTTTTACTTTTGACCCAAATTTCCTCATTATTTGTACGTTCTCGTGGTCCACCTTACACCCAGGCCCCTAGTGGTCTCGTGTTGTGCCTTTGGCCCCTATTGGTATTTTTTACATTTCATCAAGAGTTTATCATTATCTATGAGTTCTTGTGGTCCTCCTTGCACTCATGCCCCTCAATGGTCCCATGTTGTGCTTTCGACCCCCCCCAATGGTCTTTTTTTAAGCTCGACCCATAGTTCCTCATTTTCCGTACATTCATGTGTCCTCCTTGTAGTTCCCAATGATCTCTTGTTGTGATTTTGACCCCGAATGGTCTTTTTTTTACTTCTGACCTAGAGTTCGTCATTATCCGTGTGTTCTCGTTGTCCTCCTTGCACCCAAGCCTCCCTGTGGTTTGATGTTGTGGTTTTGACCCCCAATTGTCTCTTTTTACTTTTGACCCAGAGTTCCACATTATCCGTGGGTTCTAGCGGTCCTCTTTGCACCGAGGCCCCTAGTGGTCTCATGTTGTGCTTTGACTCTTTAGTGGTTTCTGTTTTGTTTTGACCCATAGTTCATCATTATCTTTGCATTCATGTGGTTCTCCTTGCACGTATGCCCCCATGGTCTCATGATATGTTTTTTACCCTCGTTGGTCTCAGTTTTGTACATTTGACCCCCCTAGTGCTCTTCGTTTTGTACCTTTCACCCCAAAGTTGTCTCATTTTTGTACCTTTGACCTCCAATGGTCTCAATTTTTGTATCTTTGACAAGTGGTCTCATTTATTACAGTATGAAGCATCACACATGACACTAGTGATATATTTTACCACACTAACCTTGAGGTCATCCTATTCATGTATGTTTGGGAATTTCTTCATCTTGCTTATTTTATATCCAAAGACCCGGCCGAAATTTCATCTTTTTATCTTTATTTATTTCTCACCATGATAACCTGAATAACCTTCGTTACTCTTATTATCTAGTAAGAAACAAGTAAAGAGGGGCAATTATACACATCCAATTTTGACTAGGGTTAAAACCTTTCAAGAACAATAATGTGTAGATAAAGACTGAATAAAAAAATTTGAAGATGAGTAGCCAACTAAGCTTTCTTTGGCCCATTCAGATTAGGGTTACAACCATAATCTCCCCCCTTTGTAATCCAATTTTAGAAACAATGGAGGTACTGAGAAAAATTAAAAAAAAGGCAAATCCTAATTTTTGAAAGGAGAATAAGGAGAAGCAGTAGTTGACAAGAACCATTATCCTGCACCATCTTCTGTATCCTTCCCAAAACTACTAAGAGGTTCTCTATTCATTTATGTTTCTCTATTCATTTATGTTTCCCCATCTGATCTTGGGAGATTTTGCTTCTCTATTGGAAAAGATGTTTAGTTACAAGCACTCTTCCAATACACCTAACATGATACTCCCTTCTTGAATCTGTTGAGCCTACATGCTCGATTTTACCAATCTAAACGCCTACTAGGATACCAGGTCATTCGTGAATCTGGCCCTAGCCGAAGTAACGCTCGATCTAAGACTTCCTTCTCCATGAAGATAACCAATTCTCTAATGTGATGATTCTAACGCACCAAGAGAACAATCCTTGTGATTCATACTTAATACACGGATAAACTCTGAATTCGGCTCTATAACCCTCTACATAAATCTCACAACAACCTTAAAAACTAAATGTGAAGTTTATGCAGGGTTTTTCAAATGAATGAAAAGATGATCGCACTATGAAAAGAATTTCTCTCTTTTCTTTCTCTTTTCTCTCTTAGAACTATGCAAGAAATCTTTCAAAGATAAGCAAGATGATTTGAAAATTGCAGCTATGAGAATCTTGGGTTTTCTTTTTCTCTCAATGTGAAAAAATGAAAGTTTGTGAGATTATACACACGAGTTAAAATAAAAGCTTTTATATCAAACAAATTTTAACTAATCGATTAATATGCTAATGCAAAATAGTTTTTCAGTTAAGGCTTAATCGAATATCAATCTACTTAATCAATTAACGAGCCATAAATCGTGGGAGGTTAGCTACTGTAACTCCTTTTAATCAAAAACACCAATCCTTAATCGATTAACTGATTTCAACAATATATAATCGATTATTAGTTATGATAATCGATTAATATGTATATGAAAATGATTTTCCTAATGCATGGTAAACATTTTATATGATGAAAGAACATGAAACACATGATTTTGAAATTGATGATTCTTTTATACACAAAAACCATGTATGTCTAATGCAAATGCATGAATCTTACGTATCATATATTTATACTTAGATCTAATGCCTCAACCTATAAGTATTTCATTTTAGACTTTTGTGAGACTTCCATCTAAGGTTTATGTAACCTAGACTCAACACTAGGCAAACATCTTAGGACTTCTACAATAAGAAAATAATCCTAACTCTACGACATTGACCATTGAGTCTTTGCCATGTTGTTTATTGTGATGTCCATAGCTTCAAGCTTCCATTGAACTCCTTGTCTTCATCAAAACTAAGTAAGTCAATCATGATGACATCCTTTGACTATTTTCCATTTTATGACTTACTTGTTTAATTAAAAAAGCGATTGTGGCCATGAATAACCGATTTCCTTTTTGACAGTTATTAGTTCTGGTTGTGCTTCAATTTTTCTAGTTTTTGGTTCCCATTTATTCCTTGATTTTGGCTTCCAATTAGCTTTGATAAGAGACTAACCCAGTAAATTAGCTTTCTTAAATCACTTTCTTTATATATTAGTTAGTATAAGTTTCTACAGAATCACTTTCTTTAAGAAAAAATCAAAAGGGCCTAATTCCACAGTTAAAGCATAAGTAATCACATTTTGAAGCTTACTCGCAGATAATCAAGCTGGTGAACTCAGAGATGTATTCTTGAACAATATCCTTTGCATCCTTCGTCATTTTTCCGTTAATGAGAAGAACTTTCTTCATGATTCGACTGATTTAGCAATTGGTAGAAACCTTTCCTACTCTCTATGATTGGAATGGGGGTTGTGGTCCCCACTTTCCTGGCTTCCTCCTCCTCCGCCGCCTAGACTCGATGAGGCTTCAGACATGGTCGTCGGAACTATAATTGAAAAAGGGAGTGAGAAATCCTGGTGAAATTGGGAGGAATTAAAAAATCATAGAAGGATAAGTTATGTTATGCTTTAATTCATGAAGCCATTACTTCAGCTTTCTTAAGCCACTAAATCAGCAATGTCTGGAGATGAGCACCGTATAACCACCATTTCTTAATCGACACTTCATCAAAATTTCTCTCTTCTTCTACGCTTTCTTCTTTGTAATTTCGTTGAGGATTTATACTCCAAAGTAGCTTAGGTAATTTTGTTTTTAATTTCTCCTTATTTCAAGAGGAGAATGAGTAATCAAATTAGATGCAAAAATTTTGGTTCACTAATCTTTCTTGTAACTTCTTGTTTCATTATGTTGAATTATGTTTAAGTTATTACTTTGGCAATTTCAATTCTTTAGAAAGTGCTTCATGCAGTTTTCGCTTGATTACCTAAAACTTGATTTCAAGATCCAAAATGCTTCTTTTTAAAGTCTTGACAAATGAACTAAAAAGTAGGAATACACCTTAGTTCATTTGGCAAATCAAAACATCCATTTTAAGAAACTTGTAATCAAGTCTAATCAATGTTTCAGAGCCTGAAATAAGGTGTGACAACTTATTTCATCGAGTGGCTGGTTTCTGTTGATTAGTGTATTTTGCAAGGTTTGAAAATCACTTTTTATCGCTAAGGGACTGGGGGAAATTCTATGAACTGATGTTTGGAATAACCAAAGTATAACACATAACTTTCATAAACATTTTTCAAATAAACATGTTAAGAAATATTTCCATCATTCAAACTAAATTTTCTCCTCAAAGACTTTGTGCATATTAGTTGTTCGTGTTTATTTGTTTATTTGTTAAAATTTCATAAAATAATCCAACCAAAAATATGTTCAAACTTTATTAGTGATATAACATGTTTATAATAATGCTCTATTAGGCAATTCCTTGTGGTTCGACATAACCCTATATTATACTACAATTGAATCTTGAAAGAGATACAAATGTAAAATAGTAAAGTGTTATCTTAAAAGTGAAATTTAATTCATAAATTGTATCGTTGTGAAAAGGAAAAATACTTAGTCATAATGAGTGATCTAACTACTAAGTTTTAGTTTTTGTCATTTACATTTCTGCAACTAACATTTACTTTATGTCATTTAAATTCTACAACTAAAATTTATTGTTTTATTCATTTATTCTTTATTCATTACCAACCTTCCATAAGGAAGTAGTTTGGTTAATAAAAGGAAATGAAAAAAAATATTATTGATTATCACGTGTATTAATTTACTAAATTCATACCAATAAACCGGTGTTGGAATTTATTCCACAAAACCGAGATGGTATGAAGTTGTTAATAATTCAATAAATCTAAGTTTTTTATCAAATGGACATTCTTGAAACCATTATGCCACGTTGGAAATTCTTTCCAACAAAGCCGAGATGACGAGCAAAGAGAATTATTATTTCCAACAAACCAATCGATCGGAAACTATCTCACGACAAAACAAAAACTCTTTCAACAAATTGGCACCGCTGCTGGGGAATTGCTAAATAAGGGAATTATTATTTACTATGTTATATTATTAATGTTAGGTATCAGTGGCTAAAATGCTCCTAGAAGGGGGGTTGAATAGGTGTAGTGGTCAAAGTATCCGCTTTTAAAATCCCAGTTTAATCGATTAACACAGAAAGAATAATCGATTAACGTAAGAAATTTAATCGATTAAAGCAGCTCAGAAAGCACAAGCAGATTCAATTTCTTGTACGACAAGCAACTGAGATTGAAGCAAATATACAGAGCTAACAGATATATCAGAGTTACAACAGTGCAGTATAGAAACAGATTATTACAATTAATACAACTATACAAAGTAATCAATTAAAGCAATAAAGAGAGAGGGAAACAAAAGCGTGCAACACGGTTTTTATCCTGATCTAGGAGATTTTTCTTCACTATTATCGAAATAACTTTTACAAACAATTCTTTCAATTACAACACTTAGACACTTTCTTGAAAACTAACGAACCTTATCCCTTGGTTTGACTCCCTTCATACCGCCCAAGAAAACCTTTCTTGCGGTGTAGCCCCAGCCAAGAACCTATTCTTTCTATCAAGATCTCTAAGCTAATGAAGACGCAACTCAATCTCGTTGGTGGTAAGACACCTAGA
The DNA here is from genome assembly GCF_001865875.1 of Lupinus angustifolius. Classification (NCBI taxonomy): domain Eukaryota; kingdom Viridiplantae; phylum Streptophyta; class Magnoliopsida; order Fabales; family Fabaceae; genus Lupinus; species Lupinus angustifolius. The sequence continues at coordinate 149,560 of NW_017727835.1, read as the reverse complement.
GACTCCCAATATTACAACACTTTTACAACACAAAATATAGAGTAATCTAAAGCACTTACAATGCTCAAATTAAAACAATTAAGACCTTACTCTACAACTCTAACACAAGTCTCATATAAAATGATAATGCATGAGTTCTAAAACAGATTT
>NW_017727835.1:148154-149310 GCF_001865875.1 Lupinus angustifolius | reverse complement strand
ACCAAGTCAGAAAAAGCACAAATAAGTCTCGAAATAGTAATAACAACTGAATCCATAAAGTGCAATAATAGAAGAAATAAACCTAAGGGTATGATATCCTAGGTCTAAAGTCTTCTAAGATACAGTTGAGGTGGAGGAAGATCAATATCATCATCAGGAATAGCAACATTCTGGTCACCCCTGATCAGCATAGGCAACTTCTGAAATTCAGAACAACGTGCATTATGAGCTTCAGCTGTAGAGCGAATGAAGGCATTCTGAGCTTCGGCTGTTGATTGAATCAGATTCCTCACGGTTTGATATTGGTTGTCAGAATAAGCAATTTGATGTTCTTCATACTGTTCCATACCATCATAGTATGAATCCTTCAATCCTTGGAAGTGTAGATCCATGCGGTTGTTGAGCCTTTGTTCCATAGCTTCCATATGAGCCATACCAAAAACAGAATCCTGTGATGCTGTCCTAGAGGGCTTCCCCTGATTAGCAGCATTCTGATCACGCATGCCATCCTGATCATCATCACTGGACAACTCCAGATCAATAGTAGTATAGACCTCCTGGTATTGCCAAGTAGTACCGTACTTGTAGATACGCATCTTGTGAATCAGACTCTCACCAACCAAATGATCCTTATCAGTATACTCAACAATAACAGTGCTAGTAACGTCAATATGCAAATAATCCACAATTCGTGATATAAAGATACTGTAGGGAAGCAACTTAGACTGCGACAGAGAAACACTATTCATAATCTTTAAGATCTCCTCAGGCCAGTTAATCATCACATTGTTCTTAATAGCGTACATGAAACACAAATCATTCACAGTGGGCTGTGCATGATTTGTGTTCCTCTGCACCAGAATATAAGCGATGATATAATGCAGCAGCCTATTTTCAACAGATAATGACCCAGCCTTGGTCAATGCACCTTGAATGTACAGATGAGGTCCTCTAAGAAACGACTTATATACCTCAGTAGCATCAAAATTATCCTTAACCCATGAACAGTCTCCTATACCATAACCCGAAGATGATAACCCACCAACATTCATAAACAGATCATCACTACTCTCAAACAGTTTACCAGAAATCATAGACTAGTATTTACCATCCTAATATCTGAAATTTGCATAAAATTCCCTAACTAGAGCAGGGT
>NW_017727835.1:147504-148054 GCF_001865875.1 Lupinus angustifolius | reverse complement strand
TCTTGCAGAATGAGCGAGTAGAATGGGTCACCACGGTCCTGTTGAGTGCTACGAGTGGAGGATGCGCCAAACTCCGGTCTTCTTCCACGATTAGCAGGGTTTTGAACCTTTTTGGGCGACTTTGTTCCATTATTTTGCAGAAACCGAATTGATTTGGACGAAGTAGAGAAGGAATGTGGCAAACCTAACCTAGGGTTTTGATTTGGGGGAAAACGGGATTGAAGTGAAATAGGATGAAATTGAAGATTTCAAGGAGGTTAGAGAGGGTTAGGGGAGAGGTTTATCTAGATTAATGCACTTGAGTCAGTTGTATCACGGTTACAAAGACTCAAAAGGAAGAGGAAATAGAGAAAATGCCACAAAAAGTGAGAAACCGAGGTGGTGTCTGCACTTGTACTGCTGGTTTTAATCGATTAACGGGCATGGTTAATCTATTAAAATCATACGAAAAATGATTTTTCAAAAACTAATGCCCAGGTAATCGATTAACATTAATGCTTAATCGATTAAACACGGTAAAAAAAATTTGAACAAGCAGAACGATTTCAAC
>NW_017727835.1:146411-147404 GCF_001865875.1 Lupinus angustifolius | reverse complement strand
ATTAATCTAAACATATGTAATCACAAAAAAAGAGGTTATCATGAGATATCATTTTGCATTTTAACACATTTCATTTAAATCAAGAGACTAATAAACATGTAGAAACAACACATAAACTAAACATCTAGACAGTTTTAATCAAGATATTGTTCATAAAGAATTCCAAGTTCTCTCCTTAGCACCTAGAAAGTATCCCGTGGAAGGGGCTTGGTGAAAATATATGCTAACTGTTTAGAGGTTTCAACAAATTCAAGCACGCAGTCACCTTTTTGAACATGATCACGTAAGAAATGATGTCTAATTTCTATATGCTTGGTTCTAGAATGCAACTAATGAACTGTGCCATGCAACTAACAAAGCAACACAAGCTTGCTTTTTACTGTGCCATGCAACTAATGAACTGCCCAACAAGTGACAAGTACCGGTGCTTTTCCGATCCAATTTACATCCGGCGAAATCAGAGTCGGCATATCCCACCAAGGATAGTGACGCATCCCGAGGATACCATAATCCCATATTAGTTTTTCCTTTTAAATATCTCATGATTCTTTTAACAGTTATATAATGTGATTCCTTAGGTAAAGACTGAAATCTAGCACACATGCATACACTAAACATAATATCAGGTCGGCTTGCAGTTAAGTAAAGTAATGAGCCAATCAAACCCACGATATTTTGTTACCTCTATCACTTTTCCTTTTTCGTCTTTATCTAGATAGCATGCAGATGCCATAGGAGTGGATGCTTCCTTACATTTATCCATTTCGAATTTCTTAAGTAGCTCTTTACAATACTTAGCCTGATGAATGAAGATCCCACTTTCTAGCTGCTTTATTTGAAGCCCTATAAAGAATGTGAGTTCTCCCATGATTGACATTTCGAACTCCCCCTGCATCATCTCAGAAAATTCTTTATAGAGAATATCATTAGTATATCCAAAAATTATATCATCAACATATATTTGAACAAGTAATACATGATTTTCTGATCTAC
>NW_017727835.1:145570-146311 GCF_001865875.1 Lupinus angustifolius | reverse complement strand
ATGTGCAACGCGTCTATGCCAAAGCCAGATGTCATCGTCTTTTGAAATAAAACATTTTGAAAACAAAGTAGTGACATCATCCAAATTAACCATTGTAAATATTATTTATACGATGACCAAAAAAATTAACATTATTAGATAAAATTTCACGAATAATAAGAGTCTGAGTTGGCTTATGCTCAAGAGATTATGTTCTAATCCTTCAAAATAGAGAACATTTTCAATAAGATTCTGAGATGAATTTCCAACTATTCTGGTGCCAAGAATCTTTCCCTTGTTGTTGTCTCCGTACGTGACGTATCCTTTACCTTTAAGTGAAAGATCCAGGAAGTTTGATCTGTCACCTGTCATATCTCTCGAACACCCGCTATCTAGGTACCATTTCTACCCCTGCGTTCGAAGACATACCTGCAAAAAGATCACTTGCTTTTCTCAGGTACCCAATTGATATTGGGTCCTTTTCTGTTAGTAATCGGGGAGTCATCTCCCTTCTTTATCCACATATAAACGCCACTAGGTATACCATACTTTCTGATGTAACATGAATATGAAGTGTAACCATATGTATTGTAGTAAAAACATGTAGGTGTATGCTTGTGATATTTATTTTTAGGACGAGCTATAGGTTTTCTATATGGTCTTTTGTTTCTAGTAGGGCGAGAGTAACCTAGTCCTGTATGATCCCCATCGTTTCTTGTTTGACTTGGCATAGTGTCTAATTGTTGTTGATTGTTTGTGAGA
>NW_017727835.1:145181-145470 GCF_001865875.1 Lupinus angustifolius | reverse complement strand
GCAACTGAGATTGAAGCAAATATACAGAGCTAACATATATATATCAGAGTTACAACAGTACAGTATAGAAACAACTTATTACAATTAATACAACTATACAAAATAATCGATTAAAGCAATAAAGAGAGAGGGAAAGAAAAGCGTGCAACAAGGTTTTTATCCTGGTTCGTTTGCGGGTCCACTTGCAAACTACATCCATGCCTCCTGGCTGATATGGGAGATTTTTCTTCACTATAATCGAAATAACGTTTTACAAACAATTCTTTCAATTACAACACTTAGACACTTT
>NW_017727835.1:139568-145081 GCF_001865875.1 Lupinus angustifolius | reverse complement strand
CATGTCTCATATAAAATGATAATGCATGAGTTCAAAACAGATTTTACAGAATATGAAATCTTTCCAAAAACATCAAGAAATGCATGAACATATGAGATGAAATGATGAGAAATTAAACATGTAATGCCTCTCAATCCTAAAGCATAGAATTCTCTCTTTTCTAATCTCACAAATGCAATTTCATATAGATGCAGCAATTAACACGAAAATATGCTCTAACTCTCTTAAAATCTAACATGCAAGTTATGGCTTGAGTTCTGAAAATGCAGCTTATAAAGAAACCATTATGCAGCCCAGTTAATGGATTAAATCCTTGGTTAATCAATTAACGAGATACATAATTGTAACTGATTCGGTTTTCCAAGTTTTTTGTTCCAACTAATTTTCAAAAACTTATGTTAATCGATTAAAATTTACCTTAATCGAATAACTGCATATTTCTAAGTGTAGTTTTAAATTGCAATACTCAAATACGTTATGCACTTAACTTATACATGTTCAACACTAAGTTTATGCCTAAGATGCACAGATAACATGTATATATATTATGCATGAACATATTATGAATGTCATATCTCAAAATAAAATGATTTAACGAATTATGTATATGAGACATGTATTGAGTTTACCTAAGCCTTAGACTCAACCTAAACTAATTACTAGTCTAAGTCTAATACCAATCTTGAGGCTTAAGCATGTTGATTTGTTGATGATCTTCAAGCTCTTATGAAACACAAGTTGTCCTCATCAAAACACATAGTGGGCAAGCTTTCCAAAGTACTCCTCTTGACATGAGTACTTTCAATTAATAATCTTGCATAAAAATATTTGTTCCATTTTTTGTATAAATTAATTTGAATTTGTATAAACAATGTAAAAAATTTCTTTAAATTATAAATTATAAATTAATTTGAATTTGTTCTATTCTTAATCACTAACTTCTCAAAAACAGCTAAGCCCCTTTGCAATTTACTTCTTTAAGATTCTGTTTTTAATTTTGATAATTCTTGTTTAGATCATTCAATAAATTAAAATATAGCTTGGTAATTGCCCCAGTCATAATTATACCAACCTGGGATCTGTTGAAAGGGTTTTTCTCGCGAGACTTGCTTTATATTTAGGCATCAAGTTTCTGATTATTTTATTTAACGACATGTCTATTCTTTGCTCGCCATCTCGGCTTTGTTGGAATAAATTCCAACGCTGGGATAATGGTTTTAAGAATGTTCCTTTAATAAAAAACTTAGCTTTATTGAATTGTTAACAATTTCATATCATCTCGGCTTTGTTGAAAAAATTCCAACGCCAGTGTAATGGTATGAATTTAGAAAATTAATACAAGTGATAATGAGTGATATTTAGTTATTTAGTGACTTTATTTATTTACTCCCTTTTCGGGTTCTTTTTAACCATACCATATAGGTCGGTCTCATTTTATTAAATTAACCATACAATTTCTTATGAAAGGTTGGTATCAAAGAATAACAAAATGAAAAAATAATAAAGTTAAAAGTTAACCGTACCACTTCTTTCAAAGGGTTGGTATAAAGAATAAATAAAGCAATAAATACTTAGTTGCATAATTTAAATGATAGAAAATAAATGTTAGTTCCAGAAATGTAAATGATTGAAAGTAAAAGTTAGTAGTCAGATCACTCATTATAACTGTGTATTTTTCCTTTTCACAAAGATACAACGTATGAATTTCTTGTTGGTTCCTTTCCAAGACTTGTATCAACTTCTTTTCCTCCAAGGTGAATAGCAAGTTGCTGATGATAACTGGTTTGTGGGAGTCACCTTTTAGAAATACATACTTTAAATGTGATGGTAACTCCTTTAGTTTTGGTTCTGGTTCTTTTTTCTCATCTACACCTTGGTCTAGTTCAGAAGAAATTTGATTATTAGAGGGATTTCTGATCAGTTGTTCTTTTTCTCCATCCTCCGGATTATGTTCTTGCATATCCCAAGAGTTATCAGGCTGAGGCTATTCTGAGCAGATTTCTTTAAGAATATCGATCTGGAAACATTGCCCCTTATCTCTTGGATGATTCATTTCCTTGAAAATATCAAACTAAATTTCATCATCTTCTACTCGAACTATCAGTTTGCCATTTTCCTTATCTATCCCCATTTTTTCTATTCTCATGAATGGACGTCCTATAATGAGTGGGATTTCTACATCTTCAGATATGTCAATAACAACAAAATCTACAGGAATTAAGAACTTATCTACTTTTACTAACACATCTTCTACAACTCCTTCTGGATATTTAATAGATTTGTCAGCAAGTTGCAGAGACATTCTAGGTGGTTTTAGTTGCAACCCCCCTATTCTCCTCATCATTGAAAGTGGCATGAGGCTAACACTTTCTCCAAGATCAACTAGTGCTTTGCCTATTGGAAGTTCCCCAATTGTGACCGGAATAGTTACGCTTCTTGGATCTTTTAGCTTGTGAGGGACATTTGTTTGAAGGATCGTGCTGCAGGTTGCATTGAGTTGGATAATTTCTTTCTCCTGATGTTTCCTCTTCTTTGATACCGGTTCTTTCATGAACTTGGAATAAGTAGGCATTTGTTCCAAGGCTTCGGAGAATGGAATGCTGATTTGTAATGTCTTGGATATTTCCATAAACCGAAGTAACTGCTCTTCTTTCTTGACTTTTGATGGAACTGGGGGATATGGTATTTTTTTTGAACTAGCGGGTATTGTTTTTCTTCTTTTGATTCCCTGCTAGTTTCTGGTGTATCTATTTTTTATATACATTTTTTTATTTTTATTTTTCTTTTTATTCTTTTCTTTTTTCCTTTTCTTTTCCAATAACCCTTCCCACCATTTTTCCACTTCTTGTTGTGATACTTCTGCAATGCTCTGAAATAGCTGAATGATGTTCAACTATGTATCTGAGTTGATTCCACATATTTTTAACAACATCGTCTGTGATTTGTTGATGCTTGATGGTTGTCTGCATGAATTGCTCAAGAATCTCCTCCAGTTTACTTTGGGATAGGTGTAATGTTTAGTGGTTACTGATGAAACAGACTGATTGTTGATTTGCACAACCTAGCACCAAGAGTGTTGTTCCTCCAATTGTTTAGGTAGTTTTTGTAACTTTTGGTGCACTTTGTTGAGCTTCTTTTGAAACTCCTTTTTGAAATTGTCTATTTCAATTTGGATGTTGATATGTTGATCCATTTTCCTAAAATAAACAACAAAAAGAAATCTGTCTATTTTCGAAGAAAGATTAGTAGAAAAGAACATAAATTTATTAATAATATAGCATAATAATAAATTCTATTATTTAGGAATTCCCCGGCAACGGCGCCAATTTGTTGAAAGTTTTTTTCTCGCGATGCTTGCTTTATTTTTAGGCATCAAGTTTCTGATTATTTTATTTAATGATAGATCGATTCTTTGCTCGCCATCTCGACTTTGTTGGAATAAATTCCAACGCCGGTATAATGTTTTCAAGAATGTTCCTTTAATAAAAAACATAGCTTTATTGAATTATTAACAATTTCATACAATCTCGGCTTTGTTGAAATAAATTCCAACCCCATTTTTATGGTATGAATTTAGAAAATTAATACAAGTGATAATGAGGGATATTTAGCTAGTTAGTGACTTTATTTATTTACTTCCTTTTCGGGTTCCTTTTAATCATACCATATAGGTTGGTCTAATTTTATTAAATTAACCATACCATTTCTTATAAAAGGTTGGTATCAAAGAATAATAAAATGAAAAAAGAATAAAGTTAGAAGTTAACCGTACCACTTCTTTCAAAGAGTTGGTATAAAGAATAAATAAAGCAAAATAGTTAGTTGTAGAATTTAAATGATAGAAAATAAATGTTAGTTGCGGAAATGTAGATGACTAAAAGTAAAAGTTAGTAGTCACATCACTCATTATAACTGTGTATTTTTTCTTTTCACAAGGATACAACTTATGAATGAAATTTCACTTTGATTCAAGGTTTCTTTCTTTGTCAACAAATAAAATTTAGAAGTTAACACTTTACTATTTTACATTTGCATCTTTTTCAAGATTCCATTGTAGTATAGTATAGGGTTATTCGAACCACAAGGAATTTCCTAATAGAATATTAATATAAACATGTTATATTACTAATAATGTTTTAAAACATATTTTTGTTTGATTTTGTTTAAGAAATATTGACAAGTAAACATAAACATAAAACAACTATTATGCACAAATTCTTGAGGAGGAAATTGGTTTAGAAATATGGATTTATTTTTACACTTAATTGATTTGAAAACATTAAAAGTTATGTGTTATACTTTTGGTTAATTCCATACATCATTTCTAAATCTTTCATCTAGTTTCCTAGAATGATAAAAATATTTTCAAACCTTATGAAGTACACTAAATAATATTAAAGTGTCACTCGTCACAGCAGGTTGTCACACCCTACTTCAGGCTCCATTAACTTTATTTAGCCTTAAACATAAGTTGCTTAAAATAGATGCTTGATATGGAAAGTGAACTAAGGTGTAGGTTATACTTTTTATTTCACTTGTCAACACTTTAAAGAAACTCGACTCCAAGCCACGGTTAATTCGATATGTGCTACTTTTACAGGAATTTGACATAGAAATTCGTGACAAAAGCGGAAAAGAAAATTAAGTGGCAGATCATCTGTCACGATTAAGCAACAAAGAAGTCACGAATGAAGAAATGGAAATAGTCGAGGAATTTCCAAATGAAAAGCCATTTCTTATGGCAGAACAACCATGGTTTGCTGATATTGCAAGTTACAAAGCATCAGGAATTATTCCTGAAAATTTTAACTATCAGCAGCGAAATTTTTTTCTCAAAGAAGTTAACCATTATGTTTGGGATGAACCATACTTGTTAAAAGAAGGGACCGATAGCATTATAAAGAGATGTGTTGATTCTAATGAAGCCTAAAAAATATTATGGCATTGCCATGGTTCAGCATATGGGGGGCACTGTAATGGAGAACAAGGGGGGGGCACTATAATGGAGAACGAATTGCTGCCAAAGTTCTCCAATCTGGTTTATTCTGGCCTATCCTATATAAAGATGCCCGAGAATTTGTTCAAAAATGTGATATCTTCCAAAGAATTGGCGGAATTGGGAAAAGAAATGAAATGTCCCTACAAACTATTTTAGAAATCAAAATTTTTTACTGTTGGGCACTGATTTCATGGGACCTTTCCCACCATCTTACTCAAACGAATACATCTTGGTAGCAGTAGACTATGTTGTCAGGTATCAGTGGTTACAATACAACTAGAAGGGGGGGGGGTTGAATAGGTGTAGCAGTTAGAATATCCGCTTTTCGAAACTCAACACTTAATGCTGAATCACCCCTATTTAATCGGTTAAAAGAATGTGGATAATCGATTAACGGATTTGATTTAATCCATTAAAACAGAAACAGTAAGCATAGGCCGATTCGATTACTTGCACGACAATTAACCGATAATGAAAGGAACACACGGAGCTTACAGTATTATCAGAGTATTAA